>NC_056752.1:25365000-25380000 GCF_018687715.1 Carya illinoinensis
TGTTTGATTTTCACAATTGAATATTGCTGTTTGTGATTGAATTGGTGAGAAAAAAAGAAAAGAAAAGAAAAGAAAATTTCAAAAAAAAAAAAATCAAAAATTTTGTTTTTGTTTTTGTTTTTTTTTTTTTTATTGAGCCTTATCATCAAAGGGGCTGCATACATCATTATAGTTGGTATCTTATCTTACAGTTACCCTTCCATTCCTATAATTCCCTTGACTCTTTTGTCGTTTTATTCCTTCCGTGTTTCTCTTGTTCTCGTTTCTTGGACCTAATTACTAGTTGGGATAAAACAAGGTTGTATTGTCTTGATTGAGTTCAATTAGTTCTTAAAGAACTTGAGTGGGAAAACTCTTGAGGTAAAAGGCAAGAAAGTGAGAGATCATTATCGGGAAAAAGCCAATTAAGAGTGATACACGAGTGGAGTGCCATTATTCGAGCGTAAACATGTAAGGAAGTGCGTGAGGTTTTTACCACTAACATTCTTTTGTATAGTGCATTATGATGTCTCACACATCATCGAAGGGGATGGCAGACAATTCATATTTTGTGTTGCATTCCATGCAACAAAAGTTTGAAAAGTTGAATTTGGCGTTGGGGAAGTGAGGGATAGGATGGATCAATGAGATGCAGTATTTAGAAATCTGCAAGGTGTGAGAGATAGAAGGAGACGTGAGCCTAGTATTGAACATGAGTATAAGAATGAGGAGTATGGTGAGTCTCTTGCTGCCAGACGTGCTCTCAATACACAAATTAAAATGGATGATACAGAGCAGCAGAGAGAATACTTTTTGTTGTGATGCCCCTAGATTTCCGTTTGGGATCAGACGGATATTCGAAGCGTCGAGACATGCAACACAAGGTTACCTGCCCCCGTTCATGACATATAAGATGCAATGTTCCTAACATACATCTAGCATTATGCAATATTCACAGCGGATAATTTTTTTTTTTTAGCAATACTATGCACCAAACTTATAATATCCCAAATAGTTAAATCGTAATCCAAGCATACTTGACAAAAAATAAACATCCACGATTTCAGTACGAGTCTCAGAAGACTGTAATCTAAAAAACAAGGAAGGCCAGACTCCATATTTGTGACGCCCCCAAATCCCCACGCACGGACACGGAGAAATCGAGACGTCCGGATGATGACATCACGGGTCACCACCCTATCGACGAGTGCCAAGTGTGTGTATAAGCAACAAATGTGCACGAAGAAACACGCAGCGGATAGCAAAGTCATAAACTAAGTACCAGAATTTTTCTTAGTTTAATACAAAACTGTTCAAAACATACATAATAAAATATTACAAACTACAAATATTATTCAAATCCAACAACAAGACATTAACTTCCACTCAAAACTCCAGCGGAGCCGCATCCTCGGGCTCAACCTCCTCCTCTTCCTTGATCTCTGCACCAAAATCTACGGTACCAGAAATGGTGCCGTAGGTAAGTAAAATCCAAACACCACTAGATAAAAACATATAAAACTCAAACAATATGCATGAAAGAAAAGCCAATGCACATGTCCCGTAAAACCTCATTTTTTCCACGCACGCCAAAAACCCATTTGGCCCAAAAACATATCGTTTAAAACCAAGCCTCGCCATTATCCCAGATAATGGCCCAAACCACCATTTTCCCAGAAAATGGATCACAAAGCCTCAACACATCCTCGCCATTTTCCCAGAAAATGGCCTGTATCCGAAAACCATAAAACCAATCCAATTATGCATGCACCATGATCTCCCCTAGGGATCATCCGCACACCCTGGCTCTGTGCCACACCGCAGGTAACGACTATGCGTGTGACACCTAAACGATCGATGCCCAGACTCACACCCAGCGCGTCCCTGGCCAGGCCATCCTCTAGTCCTCGCCACTCTAGGGACCACGGAGTCGTCACGACAGCGTTACCATATCGTGCGATCCGGTCGTCGCCCTACGACAACCTAGGAGATGTCACTCAGTATTATCCACTCCCGAGTGACCAGAGGAGCTCCACCGAGATAATAACCCATCCCGGCTTGGGCTCGTGAGACACACGCACCCGAAATCCATTTACGCCAACAAAACATGATTTCCTCAATTTAAATAAAATGCACGTGCATGCACCATGTAAATGCAATCTCAATGCACAAAACAACCAACCAACCATAAATCAACAATCCAAGCAACTCCGTCCTCAATCCATCCGACCCCCAACTCCTCGGACTCAGTCCGGAATCAACCAACCAATAGCAAATATTTATTGCAAGAGCAAAATATATTTAAATCTAAAAGTAGAGTTTGGAAAATACTTACAGCGCTATACGGTATTTTTCGAAAGCTCGCGGCGTTGCAAACGGCGGAGGAAAAGCAACGTAATAATGTAATTTACACTGTGGCCGTGGGTAATAAATTACCCACTTTTGAAAGGGGACAAACCAAGACACGAAATTGATAGGGAATGGCCTTGAGATGTTTATGAAGCTAAAGGAGGTGAGTTTTGGCCGTGGGTGGCGGTGGGAATGGCGGTGGAAGGCCAAAAAGCCCAAATCGGAGTTGAGTTCGTGGGAGCTGCTCCGGCAACGGATCGAGGCCGGAAATGGGTGGGTTAGGTCGGCAAGAGGTAGGGGAAGAAGCTATGAAGAGATGGTGGTAGGAGGTGGAACGACGGTGCCGGAAAAGCTCAAAAACCGTGTGGCTTGGAGGAGCTCGTGGCGGCTAACGGTGGCTCGGATGGAGGTGAAACGTGGTGGGGATGTTCACTGGTGGAAGGGGAAGAAAACTGGATGGGTGGTGTAGGCCACGCCGCCGGCGAGCGGCGGTTTTGGGCTGAGAAAGCAACCGGCGACAGAGAGGAAAAACAGGGCTGGTGCCGTGACTTCCAGCCGTGCGTGGCGGCTAACGGCTGGTCGGATGGCCCTGAAAATTGGTGGGGATGATCTTTGGTGGGAGGGGAAGATTTTGGTGGGGTGGTGTACTACACGGCGGCCAAACGGCGGCAAACCGGGCGGTCAAAGGGCCGGCGACGGGATGGGGAAAAGGAGCTGGGCGTGCACGGGAGAGAAGAGAAGAAAAGAAGAAGAAGAAAAGAAAGAAGAAGAAGGAAAGAAAAGGAAAAAGGAAAAAGGAAAAAGGGAAAAAGAAAAAAGAGAAAAGAAAAGAAATGAGGTCCAATCCTCACTCCGGAAACCAAAAACCGATCCGCCGAAAACGATATTAAAAACCGTAAAACGACTAAAATAAATTAAACACCACATCAAATAAATTAAAACCAATTTAAAATACAATAATTTAAAATAAAAGAACTACTATATTAATTAAATTAAAAATACTCATTCAGTGAAAATACAAGTAAAAGCGGGTCATACATCCTCCCCCCCTTAAAAACAAATTTCGTCCTCGAAATTTGCAAGATCAAACACCAGCGCCAAAAAGATACAGGATACAACTCTGAACATAATTGAGAGATACATATCATCGACAACTCCCAACAAATCCAATGGTTATTATCTTCACACCATAAATTACTAATATCAACGACGTCTCTGCTTGACCTTCCAAACTTTCATCCCATACCAACTTTGGTAACCTAATAGCCACTTCCAAAGTTAACCATCCATAAACCAAATTGCAAGACCAAATGATTAATCTCCCATTAAAACTTCAAATCACTACTAATTCTTCAAAATCAACACAAAATTTGAACTTCTAAGAATCTCCAAAAATCATGCTTTCGCGCGCACTCTGATAACTCACCAAAATACATAAAGGCTATATCCTCAAAAATTAATATCATGAAGTATAAGCTCAATCCACACCTAATCACAAGAAAACCTTTACCACTTTTCCATAGAAAATCATATACCTCCAAAAACCACAAATCTCCACTCATACCTCAGTTGGCCATCGCTGCCCCAAACGAAAATCAACATTCTGCAAAAATACATCCATTGATTGACGACAGAAACCAGTACTAATCAACCTCCAGGCCCCAATTTGAAAACACATAACATCATCCCAAAATACACCTGTCACTTATAAAGATAAGGAACATCTCCAAAAGGCCCAAGTCCTTCCCGGCCAACCAACGAGAGCGCCTATAACCTCTATCCGATATCCCACACTTCAAGCTCATTACCTATATTTTGAATAACATCTAATCTTGCAATAACTAACTCACTATAAACTACCATTGACTTCACCTAGACATAATCGAAACGCTCTTGGTAACTCACCCACCTACTTGTACTCTCAAAAACTCTAGTTTTAGCACAACTAATTCCTTCAATAGCACTTCACATATAAATCTCAAGACAGGCCATACTGTTTAAATCTTCAATCCATCAAAAACTATTAAACAACACTCATGGATCCTAATACTTTATTACTTCATACTTATGATTATGCTACCCACCATTGATGCATAAGTTTCAACTTCCAAGATTTATTACTTCATACACCACACATGGTGACCTAACAATCTCTTTTCAAGTTAAACAACCACATCCCCAATTCTCCCAACTAGATACTTGATCTCCAAAGAAAAGTATAGCCTCACCAATTTAAATTCCTATGACTTCAAGTCGCAATTAATTCTCAAGATAAACACAACAGTCGTTTCAAACCATCATCCCAAAGGGTAACCCACTTCGACTGCACATTACGTTCAACTTACCAAACAACTCAAAGCCAAAATCTCTTGAATTTAATATTACCACACAGATTCCTCTTCAACTCCTACCAAGCCAAAAATAGCTTAGACTAGGACCAGCACTCCCCAAAATCCATACGCACTTACCATTACTACTCATCGATCTCATGCACTCTTAGCCAACACCAAAAATCATTCAAACGTACAAGTGATCCATTATCACATCTCCATCACCTGGACTTATATCCTCAACTCAACAAGAATCATTCCTGAATCTACTCAACTTACATCCTTAAATCAGCAACTAGCCATTGCTTAAAGTTTGGTACCGAGAATGACCTTAAACCTGCTAAGAATCCATTCCCAAAAGTCTACGGATCATATAGCCTCAAATTCAATCGTATTCAATACCAACACAAAATCTACTATTTCCAACACCCTGATGGACCTATATCTTTCGAGTCGATAGAATCATTTCCTAAAATCTGCCACTACAACCTCGGGTTAACAATAATTATTTTCTAAACTAGCTGGATATCTTCAATCCTCAAAGAAAATACACGAACTAGATCATTACCTCCAATCCTCAAAGAAATCTACTCTAGAAAAATTTTCATATCAATAACTCAACTCTAATCAACCCCATTTTAATGGTTACAAACTAATCACTCACTAGAGTAGATCAAGCTACAGCACTAAGTCTGTAAAACTAAGAACTCAATTCTTATTATAAATCAGTCCTTCAACTCTGCAATTCTAAAACCTTAAATCAAATAAGAATCATCTTCCGGAACTTCTAAGATCAAAGAACTTACATCCCATAATAGAACAATCGACTCCCAAATCTTTCAAATTCTAAAACATTACTAGATAATAAATCATTTTCTGAAATTCTCAAGATTGGTGGCTTTAATCCAAAACATTCACCTTAAAAGCTTGTAAAATCTAAAGCCCCAATTGCTACCAAATTACTCATCCGAATCACGAAATCTAAAACTCGAAATTTAATTATTCCCCTCCAAAGTTTGTCGAACCTAACACCTTAATTACCATAAACTTATTTTCCTAAAATCTAAAAGGCCCCAAACTTTAAAACTTTGCTGAAATTTCATAAAATCTAACATCGAAATTTGTTGAACTTACAACCTACTACGTTATAGACCACTTCATAAACTCCACGGAACCAAAGAACTCAATTATTCTATTTCCCTAAAAGATCATCCTGATCATGCCATTCTCTCCAAGCCTCGGTAGTATAAAAAAACAAACCACACCAGGCATTCATCACGAAAGATTAGATTAGACCCATACCTGCCATGACTCCAGCATTCTGAGTCTCCGTAGCCTCGCCTCCAATGGTACCAAGAGTCATTGTGTACATTCGAGCCCGACCTAAATGCCTCTGGCTAGTTCTACCACTACGACGAGCTCCACGGCTTTCTTGAACTCGACTAGGGCACTCACGAGCAAAATGCCTCGTCTGACCACATTCAAAACATTGATTACTACCCAGACGACACTCACCTCCCTGAGCTCTATTACATTTGCCACAAACTGGAACTCAGCCCCCCATATGCACACTGGGGGCTACCAACGATTGGATTCCTGTCCTCTGCATAAACTTTTGTGGCGATCCAGAACTGCTTCCTTCACCATTAATGTTCAGCCTCTTCTGACCTAGAGGGGTGTCCACACTCAAACTAACCTTACGCTCTGCTAGAGTGGCCAAATCAACTAATTCTTGAAAAGTTGATATCCGGTGGCTGACTCCATATTTGTGACGCCCCCAAATCCCCACGCACGGACACGGGGAAATCGAGACGTCCGGATGATGACATCACGGGTCACCACCCTATCGACGAGTGCTAAGTGTGTGTATAAGCAACAAATGTGCACGAAGAAACACGCAGCGGATAGCAAAGTCATAAACTAAGTACCAGAATTTTTCTTAGTTTAATACAAAACTGTTCAAAACATACATAATAAAATATTACAAACTACAAATATTATTCAAATCCAACAACAAGACATTAACTTCCACTCAGAACTCCGGCAGAGCTGCATCCTAGGGCTCAACCTCCTCCTCCTCGATCTCTGCACCAAAATCTACGGTACCAGAAATAGTGTCGCAGGTAAGTAAAATCAAAACACCACTAGATAAAAACATATAAAACTCAAACAATATGCATGAAAGAAAAGCCAATGCACATGTCCCGTAAAACCTCATTTTTTCCACGCACGCCAAAAACCCATTTGGCCCAAAAACATAACATTTAAAACCAAGCCTCGCCATTATCCTAGATAATGGCCCAAACCACCATTTTCCCAGAAAATGGATCACAAAGCCTCAAAACATCATCGCCATTTTCCCAGAAAATGGCCCGTATCCGAAAACCATAAAACCAATCCAATTATGCATGCACCATGATCTCCCCTAGGGATCATCCGCACACCCTGGCTCTGTGCCATACCGCAGGTAACGACTACGCATGTGACACATAAACGAGTGATGCCCAGACTCGCGCCCAGCGCGTCCCTGGCCAGGCCATCCTCTAGTCCCCACCACTCTAGGGACCACGGAGTCGTCATGACAGCGTTACCGTATCGTGCGATCCGGTCGTCGCCCTGCGACAACCCAGGGGATTTCACTCAGTATTATCCACTCCCGAGTGACTAGAGGAGCTCCACCGAGATAATAACCCATCCCGGCTTGGGCTCATGAGACACACGCACCCGAAATCCATTTATGCCAATAAAACATGATTTTCTCAATTTAAATAAAATGCACGTGCATGCACCATGTAAATGCAATCTCAATGCACAAAACAACCAACCAACCATAAATCAACAATCCAAGCAACTCCTTCCTCAATCCATCCGACCCCCAAACTCCTCGGACTCAGTCCGGAATCAACCAACCAACAACAAATAGTTATTGTAAGAGTAAAATATATTTAAATGTAAAAGTAGAGTTTGAAAAATACTTACAGCGCTATACGGTATTTTTCAAAAGCTCGCGGCGTTGCAAACGGCGGAGGAAAAGCAACGTAACAGTGTAATTTACACTGTGGCCGTGGGTAATAAATTACCCACTTTCGAACGGGGACAAACCAAGACACGAAATTGATAGGGAATGGCCTTGAGATATTTATGAAGCTAAAGGAGATGAGTTTTGGCCGTGGGTGGTGGTGGGAATGGCGGTGGAAGGCCAAAAAGCCCAAATCGGAGTTGAGCTCGTGGGAGCTGCTCCGGCAACGAATCGAGGCCGGCAATGGGTGGGTTAGGTTGGCAAGAGATAGGGGAAGAAGCTGTGAAGAGATGGTGGTCGGAGGTGGAACGACGGCGCCGGAAAAGCTCAAAAACCGTGTGGCTTGGAGGAGCTCGTGGCGGCTAACGGTGGCTCGGATGGAGGTGAAACTTGGTGGGGATGTTCACCGGTGGAAGGGGAAGAAAATTGGATGGGTGGTGTAGGCCACGCCGTCGGCGAGCGGCGGTTCTGGGGTGAGAAAGCAACCGGTGACAGAGAGGAAAAACAGGGCTGGTGCCGTGACTTCCAGCCGTGCGTGGCGGCTAACGGCTGGTCGGATGGCCCTGAAAATTGGTGGGGATGATCTTTGGTGGGAGGGGAAGATTTTGGTGGGGGTGCTGTACTACACGGCGGCGAACCGGGCGGTCAAAGGGCCGGCGACGGGAAGGGGAAAAGGAGTTGGGCGTGTGCGGTAGAGAAGAGAGGAAAAGAAGAAGAAGAAAAGAAAGAAGAAGAAGGAAAGAAAAGGAAAAAGGAAAAAGGAAAAAGGGAAAAAGAAAAAAGAGAAAAGAAAAGAAATGAGGTCCAATCCTCACTCCGGAAACCAAAAACTGATCCGCCGAAAACGATATTAAAAACCGTAAAACAACTAAAATAAATTAAACACCACATCAAATAAATTAAAACCAATTTAAAATATAATAATTTAAAATAAAAGAACTACTATATTAATTAAATTAAAAACACTCCTTCAGTGAAAATACACGTAAAAGCGAGTCATCACAATATTTACATTACCAAAATACATTATTGAAGAAGTTCGTCAACTAACTCGTGTAACTCGACTAACGAGGCCAGAATACTATCCAAAAACTAACTATGGAAGCTGTAAGCTTCGCGTCGTGTCTGCGATGCCTAGTCAACCTCCTTCAATCTACCAATGTCTGCTCCCTGCTTTGATCCTGACACATCTCCTACCATTCGGGGGGAATGGTAGTTGGGACTACCACAGTGAGATTTGATTACAAATCTCAGTAAGTTAACAGGAAACTCCCACACAGGTTAATGATGAATGCATGGTAGTAAAAGTATGAATGCATAATTAAAGTCATAAGTAAGCATATCATAACTTGACATATAGCATGGCATAATAACCTGAACTGAACTTGACTTGACATGACCTGAACTTGAAACTTAAAATATAACATGGGCTAGCAACATAACATGAACGTGAACTTGAAACATAACATGGACTTGAATCATAGCATGAACGTGAACATACATAACATAAACATGAACTTGAATTTAACGTAAACCTGAGCATAACATGACATAAACGTGAACTTGAGACATAATGTAAACATGAACATAACATAACATGAACGTGAACTTGAACATAACATGTACGTGAATATAAGTTGACATGAATGTGAACTTGAAATATAACGTGAACTTGAACATAACATGTACGTGAATATAAGTTGACATGAATGTGAACTTGAAATATAACGTGAACATGAACATAACATGATATGAATATAAACTTGGAATCTTGTTCAATAGACTTAATTAATAACATGACCATATGGGTGCTACACAGGTCCCCTTGAGCCGTGTGTCCCTGCCGATTACCGCATCACATCACAGGTATCTACACCAGCTATGAGTGCGTTAATACGTACTCCATAGTTGTTGTGGCCCCATGTATTCTACGTGTCACAATTGCTGTGTCTCACGTAGTGTATGCTCCACAGTTGTTGTGGTCCCATACTTCATGCTCCACAGTTGTTGTGGCCCCGTGAATTGTTTGTGCCACACTTGCTGTGAACACACGTAAAATAAAATATGGCTCTATCGGCGTTAGTGCCTGGCGCGCTCCGGTGACCAACTAGTTAGGCCTCATTTGCAACCTGTTGACTGTACTTCATCAACCCAGGTAATTTCACACTTATTTAGACACTCCAGGGTGAACAAAGGAGTTCCACTAGGATATTACCCCATCCTAGCACTTAGGGTCGTGATTGACATAAATAACTTAACATGAACGTGATCTGAAACTTGACTTAACATAAACTTGATCTGACTTCTTTACATAACATGACATACTTGCAATGGTGAATATTACATGATATGACATACATGTAACATATGGCATACTTAACATGGCATACTTATAACATATAGCAATATGTGACAGAATAGATTGTGTAACAGATAAATATTCGTGACAGAATAAATCATGCATAACAGATAAACATGGCATGATGTGGCGTGACGTGGCATATATGATAAAATACATACATAAATTGTAGTTCCCTTACCCATCATACATACACAGTAAACTGATAGTAAGTTAGAAGCTAACTTACCTCTATCGTCGCGTTCTACAAGAATAAAGCGTGAAACACGAGGAACTGTAAGAGGGTATTCTAAAAGTTAGAAATTTAATCACTAACAATTATAAATATGTAAAAGAGACAACTTAGAGTAAAATTTTCATTTTACCCTTTACATGTGGGAAAATGACCATTTTACCCCTAACTTAAGGATTTCACATCCTAACTCCAAAAGTTTCCAAAATTTACATTCTTCATGTAAATTTTGTCCTAAACTCAAATATTAACTCAGAAAAATTTAAAACAAATCACAACTATGGAAAACACACTATGGCCGAAACATCCATAGGCTATTTATCTTGGTTTTTGTTGCAATTCCTTCCAACTTCAAAACTCATGCTTAAACCAAAATTTTGCAACAAAGATCTTCCTATCCTAAATTTAAAATCATACTTAAAACATACATTTAGAAAAAGCTAATAATCAACACCAAACTTTTTGTAAAAAGATCCAAACACTTGAATCACAAGCTTTGATCCTAAATCAAAACATCTCCAAGAATTCCAAAAAAATCAAATCTTACTTCTAACATATTCATAACATCATCTTAAGATCAACCATGCTTTAAATAATCAAACTAAAGTCACCAAAAGCACAAAATAACACTTGAAGTTTTTTTGGTTTTACACTTAGTCCAAAAATAGAAACTTTTTCTTCAACTAGCTTTGATAAATCTCTTGATCAATGGCTTAAGAAGGTGAGATCTTTGAAATAAAGCATTACATAGTTTAAAACTGTGTCCTAGAGAATATCCAACCATCAAAATTAAAATCACATGGATAAAAATCAATAAAACATGGATCTAATCGAAAAACATCAAATCTTAGGCCTAACCGAAATCCTCTTGCATAGAAAAATCATATCTTTGAAACTAATACTAAATATCTTCAAAATAACATCTTAACATTAAACTAAGAGACTTAGGATCATCATATAAAAATATCAAAGTCTTTTAGAGTAAGATCAAACCACGAAATATTCACTTTCTCCAAATAAAAACTGTTTTTCCACTTCCAGTTTTCAAGTTTCTAGATCTAAGAAAATCTATCATCAAAAACTTTATTCATGAAAAAAACCTCAATGGAAACTCATAAAAATATTCTAAAAACACTCCATAAAATATTCGGACCAAGATATGTCCATTAGCTTGGTCAAAAACTCCAAAGCATAACATACTTTCCAGTTTCACGTCCAGAATGACCTTTCCATGGTTAAAAATACTTTTGACCAACCAAATGACCATGTAATAATGCAAATAATGTATCTACGAAAACTAGACTCAAAGAAGAACAACTTTTATGAAGGATTCATTATGTGAAAATACCTACAAAGGGTCAAAAATCTCCACGTAAAAAGACCCAGAAATCTACCTAAGAGAGCCCTTTTGGGTTTCTCTCTAAGAACGGGGTGAAGAAGTGATGAAAGGGAAGGAAGTCTGTCTTGCATGACTCAAGACTTCTGTAGGGGGAAGATATGGACCTGAATGACCCTTGATTGGAGTTGGCTATGTGACATAAAGTGGAGAATAGTGAGGGGCAAAGGACTGCCTGCAGAAGCTGTGAGGTATGGAGGTTGATGAGGTGGATTTCTCCATTTGATGAGGTGGATTTCTCAATCACCTCAAGGCACTATTGGGTGAAGCCAAGGGAAGTGGATGGTCTGCCATGTGGGGGAGGAAACTTCTTCAAGAAGCTTTGCCAAGGTGGCCAAATTTGTGGGCCTTGGTGGGCCTCAACCAAGTGGGCTTCAATTTGGGGTTTAAAGGGGGTTTGGTTAGGGTTTGAGATGCTATCAAGCCCAAATCTAATTTTTCTTGGCCCAATCAAATTTCCAAGCTTTAACAAGTTGGATAATGATGTCATAACAAGGATTTGAGAAGTTAATAGCATGTGGAAGTGATTTAATCAAGTGATTAAATACAATGCTAGAAATTGGATCAAAAAGGGTTCAAAAAGCCAATTTAGGGTTTGGGGAAACCATTTAGGGTTTCGGTTTCAATCAAGATTTTGGAATTTCAATTGGATTCCAGCCATTTAGGATTTCACTAGGGTTGAAACCCTATTTGATCTGGCTCAATTTGGTTGATCAGATGAAAAAAAGTTTTGCTTAGGTAGCATGATCTCACACCTTGATTTCCTTCACAAATCCATCTAATGGTTCCTCTTTGTGACAAGTGTCTAATATTATTCACTATGTGTGGCTAAGATCTTGCCAAGTGTTCAAATAAAACTTGTCTAACCTAATTTGGACATTCCACACTATGATTTTGAAAACACTGCACTTAGTACGCTTATCGAGATTACTAGTCACTCCCAAAAAAAGCGTAATAAACTTATTACTAAAAAACTCTAAGCATTCATATTAACCTACAGTGAAAATCGTTTACCAAAAAATCAACCCCAAAGTGCCCCTAAAAAAGATTTCACAGTTTCGAACAAGCATTTCATCCGAAATTATGAAAATGAGTTATTGCACCATAAAATCTTAAATAATCAATTGAGTCTAGTGGCGCAGACCATAACGTATTCTGACACTTCTAACTATCTCAAACAATTAAAATCGCATTTCTGGCACCATAGTGAGTGATAACACTGACTATGTTGACAGACTAAAACCTTTGCGATTAGTCGATTTGTGAAAACTTACAGAGTTTTCACGAGGTTCTATAGAAATTCCACCATTGAATTTCTAGCGGGCTGTTACATTCGTACTAGATGCCATGTGAACAACAAGGTATGTAGTATGATCATTGATGGAGAGAGTTGTACTAATGTGACTAGCACAACTTTAGTTGAGAAATTGAATTTACCTACCTTGAAACACTCTAGACCAAACAAGTTGCAATGGTTAAATGATTGTAGGGAGGTTAGGGTAAATAAGCAAGTGCTAGTTTCTTTTTCAATTGGGAAGTACAAGGATGAGGTGCTTTGTGATGTAGTGCCTATGCATGCTGGACATATTTTGTTGGGGAGGCCATGGCAGTATGATAGGAAGGTGATCCATGATGGGGTCAATAACATGTACAGCTTTGTAAAGGATGGCAAAACAATCAAGCTTGCTCCTTTAACCACAAAATAGGTCCATGAGGACCAACTAAAGTTGAAAAGTTAAGGTTGATCAGAAAAGAAAGAGTGAAACTAAGATTGATAAAAAAAGAGAAAGTAAAAGTGAGATTGAGCGAAAAAGAAAGAGTGGGAGTGAGATTGAGATTGAGGAAAAAAGAAATAGTAAAATCTTAAGAAAAAGAGAGGATGAGTTGAGAAACAATTGTGAAGCCGGGAGTTCAAAAAAATATGTTGAAAATATAAATGAAAGAAAAGAGAATGAAAAGAAAAATGAGAGTGAAAAGAAAAGAGAGAGTGAAGAAAGTGAGAGAAAAACAAAGAGAGAAGTGAGTTTTTATGCTAAGGCGAATTTTAATACTAACGAACTTAACGAATCTTTGGCTAGTGTTGTTATCTTTTTGTTGCAGGGATATGAGGTCGTGTTGCCTAGCTATATTCTTTGTGGATTGTCACTTGTTAGAGGAATAAAGTATCAAATTGATTTGGCGACAGCATTGGAGAATTGGCAACATTACATTTGGCCAAAAGAATTTGTCCTACATACCAAACATAAGTCCTTGATGCACTTGAAGGGACAAGGTAAGTTGTTGACTAGAATGCATGTTAAGTGGGAGGACTGTATTGAGACTTTTCCTCATGTAATCAAATGTACACAAGGTAAGGAAAATTTTGTAGTTGATGTTTTAGCAAGAAGGTATGTCCTTATCTTCGTTTTGGATGCAAAGTTATTGATATTTGAATATGATAAGAAATTGCATGCTGATGATGATGACTTTGCTAGTGTGTATGGAACATGTGAGGAAGTATCGTTTGGTAAGTTCTATAAACTAGATTTGTACTTGTTTAGAGATAATAGACTTTTTGTGCCTAATAGTTCTATGTGTGAGTTGCTTGTGCTTGGAGCACATGAAGGTGCTTTGATGGGACATTTTAGTGTAAAGAGGACCTTAGAAGTGTTGCATGACCATTGGTGGGAGTATTGTTTCCCATTCATTGAGTTTGCATATAGTTGGAATGGTCCCTTTGGTGTAAAGATGAGTTTAGGCATATTGCATCAATACTTCTGGGAGTATGGTTTGCCATTCATTGAGGTCGCATATAATTAGAGTGGTCATTTTGGTGTAAGGAAGAATTTAGATGTGTTTCATGAATGTTTGTGGGATTATAATTTTCCATTCATTGAATTGTTGTATGAACGTTTGTGAGAGTATCATTTGTCATTATTAGAGTTTGCATATAATAAGACCATGCATACTACTATTTCTCATTCATCTTTAGATGTTGTTTATGGTTTTAATTCATTTACTCCTTTAGATTGGATGCTTTTGCTTATTGATGACAGGAGTAACATGGATAGACTTTTCCAAATTTATGAGAAAATTAATGATAATTCATATCAAGTTGATCTTCGAGGTCGAATCTTTTTGAAGAGAGGGGGAATGATAGGTCCTGAGGTGGACCGAGTCTTAGAGATCCTTTGCAAATTCCAGATGGGGCAATCACAGGATCAAGAGCAAAGAAGATATGCAAAGATTGGTGCAATCCACTTGGGACATGTCTAGCAAGAGCCCAACATTCAAGATGAGCTTAAAGAAAATCCAGTTTCATGCATGTGATACAATAAATTATGGAAGACATGACTT
>NC_056752.1:25382500-25552500 GCF_018687715.1 Carya illinoinensis
TTTGGCCCGGTTGTTGTCTAGGGGGGTATGGCTGCTTATATTACTGGTAACTTGGGTGGTTTTGAGTCGCAGGCTAATTTACTTGTGGATTCCCATAGCTAAGATTGGGGTGATCCCTCCATCTCGGATTATACGTGCTCAAATAGGGATCATACTTCCTTTGCGGTTGTCCGGGAAAACCACCTGCCGCATTCACTTGAAATGGGCTCTTCTTTTGAAGAGTTGGGCACATATCGATTGGATGCCCTACTACTGAACAAATCCCACAAGCCTTCTCCATTTGCATATTACCTATAACCATTTGACGAACAAGAGAAGTTAGACTCACAATTTGTTGTTCAAGGGAGGACATTATCATGCCTAGATGGAAGGTCAAGCCTAGTGCCAAATTGTTGAGAATTGGCCGCCATATTTGCAATCAATTTTCTCGTGGCCTCGGGAGTTTTATCCACCAAAGCTCCTTCACTAGCAGCATCAATCATGCTCCTATCAGTGGGTAGAAGGCCCTCATAGAAATACTGGATAAGTAGCTGCTCACTAATTTGATGATAGGGGTAGCTTGCACATAATTTCTTGAAACGTTCCTAGTATTCGTGTAGGGGCTTGCCGTTGTGCTGCCTTACACCACAAATTTCTTTTCGAATGTTGGTTGCCTTGAAGCTGGAAAGTATTTCTCCAAAAACAACCTGATCATCTCATTCCATGTGGTAATACTCCTAGAGGGTAGATAATAGAGCCAATCCTTAGCCGAATCCTTCAAAGAAAACGGAAAGGCTCTTAATTTAATTTGCTCTTCAGTCACCCCTGTGGGTTTCATACTCGTACATACCACATGAAGTAACTTTAAATGCTTGTGAGGATCTTCACCTGTAAGGCCATGAAAAGTGGGCAAGAGATGTATTAGTCCAGATTTTAATTCAAAAGTAGTAGTAGCATCTAAAATAGGGAACGTTATGCATAAAGGTTGTTGATTCAAATTAGGGACAACAAGCTCTTTCAAAGTTCGATTTCTAGCTATGACTTCCTCCTCTTCTAAATTAGAATCGCTAGCAAATAGGGAATCAAGAATTAGATCGTTCTCTTCAGAATTCCTCCGAACTTCCCTCCTTAACCTGGGCAAAGTTCTCTCTATTTCTGGATCGCACTGAAAATCACCTTGATTAGAAGATTGAGTTACAATCATAAACAATCAAGGGAACTCTAATAAACCATGAAAAATAAATTAGGAAAAGTCAAGAGTAATGAAAATAACTATCGAAAACTAACGATTTTTGTTTTCTGAAAGTTTCAAGAATGAAATAAGGATCACAAGAGCATAAAAATCAACTAGAATCACTCCCTGGCAACGGCACCAAAATTTGGTGTGTTGTAGCAGGCAACCAAAAATAAAACCTATATTCCTAAAAAAATGGATGTAGTAGTGAGAGTAAGGATCGTTCCCATGGAGAGTGTCTAGCCCAGTTTTATGCTACATGAACAAGGATGGGGGGTTTTGAGTTTAACGAGACCAATTTCAAGAAGAACAACTAAGGAACAATTCAAATTAAATTATCGAAATCAATCAAAAGAACAAACCTCGGCCTAAGTCAACATCCACCATCGAAATTTTACAATTGATCATCGATGCAAGTATATATTAATTCATACTTTGAATATTCATTGTTGGAATTATTTTCCTATCTCTCCTTAGTCCGAGTTAATTAGAAAACAAGCGATCCAATTAACCTAAACTACTAAACAACCCAAGACAAGCACCTAAAGGTTTAATCTAGTAGCAGTCTTAAGAATTAGAGAGATCAATGAAGCTAGATAACACAAGCACAAGCGGTTGTATTTAATTTCGTCGAGCATTTTCTTCCTAAGATCTAATAATTTCTGATGCAGCAAATCATTAAATCTTAGCTGCTTCACAAATTAGAGGGATCAAACAATTACGAATTTTATATCTAATCTAGTAGTAGATTGCAACGAATAATAAACTAGTAGGCCTCCTAGTAATTAAACAAGACAATCATGAAAATAGGCATAGACGAACATCAGATACTCAAAGCATAAATTGAACACTAAAAAGAAATTAGATCTCACAGTTTTATTGATTCTGAGGCTTCCGTTGCCTTCGACCAATTATGAAAATTTAGCCACACAAGGCAATGATGAAAACTCAAAGGAAAAGTTGGAGAAGAGGGGAGGGAAAGGCATCTGGATGTCTCCTTATTTATCCCCTCTTAGACAGTTCAAATCAGTTTTTTAAAGCCTACTCAATCTCCTAAAAATATTCTCAATATTATCCTCCACTAACAATATCCAAATCTAACTAATTGGTGGAAAATATTGCAAATAAAATAGAGTCCTAATATAATTACGAAAGTGGTGTTTCCAGTTGAAATTTTCATGCACTAGATCTCAAAACATCCGTAGATAAATTGCATATTTGAATTGCATGATACGGAACGTTCCAAAACGTTAGCAATGCAAGTGTTTCAACTTTAAGCCCAATTCCGACCTTGATACACCGAGTATCTCTCATAACTCAAAACATGAAAGTTGTTGAGACTTTTCTTGAAGTTCCATAGAATTTTGAATCCTCTCAATCAAAGCTTGCATGAGAGAGTTATTCCCAGATTATAAAACGATGTCAAAATTGGCCAGAATTGTCCGATTAGCTTTTTTTTGCATTTTTGACTCCATTTTCATCCTAGATCAAAATATAAGAATAATGAGTATATTTAGGCACCAAATAAGTATAAAATACTCTTCATTAAGGGAGACAAATATGGCATTTTGCATTCTTATCAGTGGGCCCTGGTATATTGGGCCTGGACAAGGCTGTGTGGGCCTTTGGCTGATCTGGCGCTGCTGTACAGAGTCCATGCGCCTGGCTATATATGGTGGTGAACAGTAGTAGTTAAATGCAGGAAAAATAGAGAGAGATAAACACATAAATTTACGTGAATCGGCACTGGGCCTACTTCCATAGGGGTTGGGGAATGGGAGAATCCACTATAATATGCTTGATTTATAGTCTCTCGGAGTCTCTCATCCTCACTGTACAATTGACTTCATAGATCTCTTTTCCTGGTCTTAACACTATTGCAGGATCCCATGTCTAGAGGTTGAAGAAGCCTTCCCGAGAAGCCTTGCCATAAGTCTGCCCAAAGAGTTCCTCCCCCCCCCCCCCCCCCCCAAGTTGTCTGTCCCTTTACTTTTATTCCTTTCTTTACCTTCCTTAATGTCACGTCACCCTTCCTCCATCTTTTCCCTTCTTTTCCTCCTGCCAACTTGACATTGCTTTACTTCACTCCCTCTTTTTCCTCTTCCGTCTTCCCTACTTTTTTCCCTATTTTATTCTCTAGTGAAGCCCCCTTGAAGGGCTAGGCGTTGAGAGCCCTTGCGGGCCTATGACAAAAATCCCTCCTAACAATTATATTAATTACTAATTTATTATATAATACAAAACTATTTTATATATAATTATATATTATATATAAAAATTATATACAATATAAAAAACTAAAATATATATAGGAATCGGTCCGGTCCGGTTTTAGAAAAAGAAAAATTGGAACCGTATCGATTTTGAACGATTTTAAGAAAAATAAAATCGGTACCCGACTGAACCAAACTCGGCATCGGACCAAATCCATCGGTCCAGTCCAATTTACCGGTCCACTGGTTTTTTTTTTTTTTTTACACCCCTAGTGGTGGATACATTTGATTTAAATAAAGAATTCATTGAGACAGGTTTTTAAGGTAAAGAGTTCCTATATTTAAAGAAAAATAAGTAGATTAAGATTTTGAAGGAATACCACCAGAACCATCCTTAAAGCTCCCTAGCATAAATGGGCTAACCAATGGATGGCCATCTTACAATCCATTTTCACCATTAGTTTCTCATAAATTACTAACATATTCCAAGGCTATTTCTCCTTCTTCCTCTACCCCTTCTCAATAATTAATCCTCCACTATGTGATGCCCCTAGTCCCCGCTTGGGATTGTACAGTAACTGAAGCGTCAGGACATACAACACAAGGTTACATACCCCTCGTACATGATAGTTAAGATGCATGCTCCTAGAATGTTTCTAGCAGTATGCAATAAATCACAACGGAATAGGCCATCTCAAAAAATGTTGTACAAGAATAAAACTAATATTCAAACTTCATTTGTTGCTTTTAGATCATATTTCTTAGTAATGGAGTATCAAATTCCTCTTTACATCATAACAAGTTTTGTCTAAAAGGCCTTAACAAAGAAAATTATTAAGGTATCCTTCTAATATCAGCTATCTCCAAGTAGGTCATGATTGAATCTGTTCGTTCCCTTAGTTGAGCACATCCTTAGCCTTGATCATCATCTTGACTTGCTACTCTTGGTTCTGTCACAACTTCTACCATTTCAGGTAGGGAATGGTAGTGGAAACTATCACAATAAGATTTCGAGAAATCTCAACAAGTAAGCACACAACATACAATGATTAACATAAGTATACAAGTGGTAAATAGTAGAATGCATGCGTGCACATGTACTTGACACATGACATGACTTAAGACTTGACTTATGTACTTTACCTTTTCCAAATGACATGTAACATAATTATTCTCCCAAATGTATGTGACATAAGACTTAGGACATACATTCTTATACTTAATGTAACAGCCCGCTAGAAATTCAATCGTAGAATTTCTATAGACTTGAGGAACCTCGTGAAAACTCTGTAAGTTTTCACGAATCGGTTAATCCCAAAGGTTTTAGTCTGTCAACATAATCAGTGTTATCACTCACTATGGTGCCAGAAATGCGATTTTAATTGTTTGAGGTAGTTATAAGTGTCAGAATATGTTATGGTCTGCGCCACTAGACTCAGTTGAATATTTAGGATTTTATGGCACAATAACTCATTTTCATAATTTTGAACGAATGCCTGTTTGAAACTGTGAATTTATTTTTAGGGGCACTTTGGGGTTGAGTCTTGGTAAATGATTTTTACTGTAGGTTAATATGAATATTTAGGATCTTTTCAGTATTAAGTTTATTACGTATTTTATTTGCAATGAATAGTAACTTCGATAAGCGTACTAAGTGCAGTGTTTTCAAAATCACAGTGTGGAATGTCCAAATTAGGTTAGAGAAGTTTTATTTGGACACTTGGCAAGATCTTAGCTACACATAGTGAATAGTATTAGACACTTGGCATAAAGATGAACCATTAGATGGATTTTGTGAAGGAAATCAAGGTGTAAGATCATGCCACCTAAACAAAACCTTTTTCATCTGATTAACCAAATTGAGCCAGATCAAAGAGGGTTTCAACCCTAGTGAAACCCTAAATGGTTGGAATCCAATTGAAACCCCAAAAGCTTGGTTGAAACCGAAACCCTAAACGGTTTCCCCAAACCCTAAATTGGCCTTCAAACCCTTTTTGATCCAATTTCTAGCCTTGTGTTTAATCACTTGATTAAATCACTTTCACATGATAGTAATTTCTCAAATCCTTGTATGACATCATTATACAACCTTTTTAAATCTTGAAAATTTTTTTGGGCCAAGAAAAATTGGATTTGGGCTTGATAGCATCTCAAACCCTAACCAAACCCCCTTTAAACCCCAAATTGAAGCTCACTTGGTTGAGGCCCACCAAGGCCCACAAATTTGGCCATCTTGGCAAAGCTTCTTGAAGAAGTTTCTGCTCCTAATGGCAGACCATCTACTGCCCTTGGCTGCACCTAATAGTGCCTTGATGAGATACCCACCCCATCAACCTCCATACCTCACAGCTTCTGTAGGCAGTCCATTCCCCTCACTATTCTCCACTTTATGTCACATAGCCACCTTCAATAAATGGTTACTCAAGTCCATATCTTCCCCCTCCAGAAGTATAGAGTCGTGAAAGACACACTTCTTTCCCGTTAATCACTTCTTCATCCTGTTCTTAGAGAGAAACCCAAAAGAGCTCTCTTGGGCAGATTTATGGGTCTTTTTGCATGGAGCTTTTAGACCCCTTGTAAGTATTTTCATACGATGACGTCTTCATAAAAGTTGTTTTTATTTGAGTCTAGTTTTCATAGATATATTATTTGTATCATTCCATGGTCATTTGGTTGGTAAAAAGTATTTTTAACCATGGAAAGGTCATTCTGGTCGTGAAACTGGAGAGTATGTTATGTTTTGGAATTTTTGACCAAGCTAATGGATATATCTTGATCCGAAAATTTTATAGAGTGTTTTTAGAAATTTTTATGAGTTTAAATTGAGTTTTTGTTGTATGAATAAAGTTTTTGATGATAGATTTCCTTAGATCTAGAAACTTGAAATTTGGAAGTGGAAAAACAGTTTTTGTTTGGAGAAAGTTTGAATATTTCGTGGTTTGATCTTACTCTAAAGGCTTTGATATTTTTATATGATGATCCTAAGTCTCTTATTTTCATGTTAGGATATTATTTTGAAGATATTTAGTATTAGTTTCAAAGATATGATTTTTCTATGCAAGAGGATTTCGGTTATGCCTAAGATTTGATGTCTTTGGATTAGATCCATGTTTTATTGATTTTTAACCATGTGATTTTAAGTTTGATGGTTGGATATTCTTTAGGACACATGTTTAAACCATGTGATGCTTTATTTCGAAGATCTCACCTTCTTAAGCCATTGATCAAGAGATTTATCAAAGCTAGTTGAGGAAAAAGTTTTTGTTTTTGGACTAAGTGTAAAACCAAAATCTCCAAGTGTTATTTTGTGATTTTTGGTGACTTTAGTTTGATGATTTAAAATATGTTTGATCTTAGAATGATTTTATGAATATGTTAGAAGTAAGATTTGAGTTTTTTGGAATTCTTGGAGATGTTTTGATTTAGGGTCAAAGCTTGTGATTCAAGTGTTTGGATCTTTTTACAAAAAAGTTTGGTGTTGATTATTAGGTTTTTCTAAATGGATATTTTAAGTATGGTTTTAAACTTAGGATAGGAAGATCCTTGTTGCAAAATTTTGGTTTAAGCATGAGTTTTGAAGTTGGAAGGAATTGCAACAAAAATAAAGAGAAATGGCCTATGGATGTTTCGGCCATAGTGTGTTTTCCATAGTTGTGATTTGTTTTAAATTTTTCTGAGTTGATATTTAAGTTTAGGACAAAATTTACGTGAGGAATGTAAATTTTAGAAATTTTGGAGTTAGGCTGTGAAATCCTTAAGTTAGGGGTAAAATGGTCAGTTTCCCACATGTAGAGGGTAAAATGGTAATTTTACTCTAAGTTGTCTTTTTTAAACATTTCTAATTGTTAGTGATTAAATTTCTAACTTTTAGAATACCCTCTTACAGTTCCTCATGTTTCGCATGTTATTCTCATATAACGCGACGATCGAGGTAAGTTAGCTTCTAACTTACTATCAGTTTACTATGTATGTATGATGGGTAAGGGAACTATAATTTATGTATGTATGTTATCATATATGTCATGCCATGCCACGTCATTACATGTTTATCTGTTATGCATGATTTATTTTGTCACGAATATTTATCTGTTACACAATCTATTATGTCACGTATTGCTATATGTTATAAGTATGCCATGTTAAGCATGATATCTATTACATGTATGTCATATCATGTAATATTTACCATTTGCAAGTATGTCATGTTAATTAACGAAGTCAGATCAATTTTATGTTAAGTCAAGTTTCAGATCACGTTTATGTTAAATTATTCATGTCAATCACGACCCTAAGTACTAGGATGGGATAATATCCTAGTGGAACTCCTTTGTTCACGCTGGAGTGTCTAAATAGGTGTGAAATTTTCTGGGTTGACTAAGTACAGTCAACAGGTTGCGAATGTGGCCTAACTAGCTGGTCACCGGAGCGCACCAGGCACTAACGCCGATGAAGCCATATTTTATTTTACGTTTGTTCACAGCAAGTGTGGCACAAATAATTCATGGGGCCACAACAACTGTGGAGCATACACTACGTGAGACACAGCAATTGTGACATGTAGAATATGTGGGGCCACAACAACTGTAGAGTACGTATTAACGCATTCACAGCTGGTGTAGATACCTGTGTTGTGATGCGGTAATCGGCACGGACACACAGCTCAAGGGGACCTGTGTAGCACCTATATGGTCACATTATTAATTAAGTCTATTGAACAAGATTCCAAGTTCACGTCAAGAAGTTAAGAATAAACAATCATGGTTAACCCCATGAGATAAGAATAAACAATCATGGTGACCCCATGAGATAAGAATAAGTTTCAGATCAAGTTCATGTTATGTTATGTTATGTTCATGTACATGTTATGTTCATATTCACGTTAAGTTTCAAGTTCATGTTCATATCCTGTTATGTTCACGTTTATGTTATGTTCAAGCTCACGTTCATGTTATATTATGTTCATGTTCACGTTATGTTTCAAGTTCACGTTCATGTCATGTTATATTCACATACATGTTATGTTCAAGTTCACATTCATGTTATGTTATGTTCATGTTTACATTATATCTCAAGTTCACGTTTATGTCATGTTATGCTAAGGTTTATGTTAAATTCAAGTTCATGTTTATGTTATGTATGTTCACATGCATGCTATGATTCAAGTCCATGTTATGTTTCAAGTTCACATTCATGTTATGTTGCTAGCCCATGTTATATTATAAGTTCAAGTTCATGTCATGTCAAGTCAAGTCGAGTTCACGTTTCAGTTGAGGTTATGTCAGCTATGCCATGCTATATGTCAAGTTATGCTATGCTTACTTACGACTTTAATTATGCATTCATGCTTTTACTGTCATGTATGCATCATTAACCTGTGTGGGAGTTTCCTGTTAACTTACTGAGATTTGTATTACAAATCTCATCGTGGTAGTCCCAACTACCATTCCCCCCGAATGGTAGGTGATGTGTCAGGATCAGAGTAGGTAGGGGACATTGGTAGACTAAAGGAGGTTGACTAGACGCCTTAGACACGACACGAAGATTACAGCTTTCATAGTTAGTTTTTGGATAGTATTCTAACCTTGTTAGTCGAGTTACACGAGTTACTCGATGAACTTCCTCAATAGTGTATTTTGGTAATGTAAATATGGAGTCTGGCCTCCCATGTTTTTGAGATTACAATCTTCTAAGACTCGTACTAAAATCATGGATGTTTATTTTGTTAAGTATGCTTGGATTATGATTTAACTATTTGGGATATTATAAGTTTGGTGCATAGTATTGCTAAAAAAAAAATTATCCGCTGTAAATATTGCATAATACTAGATGCATGTTAGGAACATTGCATCTTATATGTCATGAATGAGGGGGTAACCTTGTGTTGCATGTCCCGACGCTTCAGATGTCTGTCCCATCCCAAATGGAATTTGGGGGCGTCACACTTGACATATGACACATGAAATACCGTGCATGAAATAACTAAGCATAACATATTCCATTCATGGCATGATAACATAGAACACATGTGATATCAAAATACATACATGGAACTATGAAATTAAGCCTTGGCCTAAACATGTAGGTTCATAAACATGAAAAATCATCACTTAATCATACTCTAAACTTTAAACATATTACTTAGAAATCAAATCATAACAGAGCAAAGCATGAAATCATAGCATTTGGTTAAGATCTAAAACCTCTAACACATGGTATAGCCGAATCATCAAGTATCACAAATTAATACCATTGTTTTCCTTTAAACCAAAACATGCAAAGGACATTCTTGCCATTTTCATTTTAAACCAAATCATACCATTCATTCCATATTCATATTCTGAGTTCATGTAAGCATATTCAAGCAAACAAACAAGAAATCACAACCAGAACAACAATAACAATAAAAGGATCTAGACAAATATATGCAAATATTAACCAAGAGCAAGTTGAGTGTATACTTATAAAAATCCATGTAAAGAAATGAATAGCAAGCTGTAAATCGAAGTGTAACTAGTTAGAATGAGGGTTCCAAAAATCCTAATCCGTGATTTTTGAGTGTGTGTGTGGTTTCTAGGGTTACCACTAGACTCAAACAAAACTAGACCATTCAGCCTCTAGGGTTTTGAGTCAAGAAACCCTTTCGTTTTCCTTGTGTTCATAATCATAGAGACATGGTGGAAATACTCAAGAGTGGCTGATTACATGGAGAATTTGTGCTCTCCACCATTCGGTTTAGACCATTCCTAGGAAACCCTAGTTTGCTTCACATGAAAAAAGGTGTTGAAATCATGTGTGCTTCACCATATCCGAACCCTTCAGAAATTGCAATTAAGGTTGCTGCATAGTTTAAAAAAAAAAATCGAAAAAAAGTGGCAGCGTATTCGAAGGTTGCTGCATAGTTATACTTTGCAATCTGAAAAATTAAGTGATTTGGTGTTGATTAATCCTTATTTTCAAAAGGGCCGAATACCTCATTCTAATTGGAATCTTGTTTCGTAATTGCTCTCTTCCTCATAAAAATTTCTGAGCTTCGTGTCATTTTATTCCCTTCTTGTTTCTTGTTCATTAGATCTATTGCTGGTTGGAATAATACAAGGTTGCATCTTGATTTAGTTCACCTAGTTCTTAAAGAACTTTGGCGGCAAAACTATTGAGGTAAAAGGGACTAATATCTTGAAAAATTCAATTTAAGAATGAAACACGAGTAAAGTGCCAATATTTAGTGTAAACACATAAGGAAATGTGTGAGGCTTTTACCACTGATATTCTTTTTGTGCAACACATTAAGATGTCTCATAAGAGTGCCTCAACATTGAAGAAAGAGGTAGATAACTCATTCTTTGTATTGCAGGCCATGCAATAACAGTTTGAATAGTTGAATTTGGTGTTGGGAGAAGTGTGGGATAGGATAGATCAGCAAGATGCAGTGGTTAAAAATCTGTAAAGCGGGAGAGATAAGAGGATATGTGATCCTAGTATTGAAAATGAGTATGAGAATGAAGAAGATGGTGAGGATGAGGAAGACATAACATCTGAAGTTGGGATGGGTGGAATGGGCAAACCTAGAGAATGTAGGTGTGGAAGAGGATTTAGGCAAAATCCAAGGGGTCGAGATGGGATAGATAGGAACCTTGGGAGCATCAGAATAAAAATACCTTCTTTCCAAGGTAGAAATGACCTTGAAACCTATTTAGAGTGGGAGAAAAAAATAGAGTTGCTTTTTTATTGTCACAATTATTCAGAGGAGAAGAAGATGAAGTTGGCGGTAATTGAGTTCACTGATTATGTAATTATTTGGTGGGATCAATTATTGACCAACAGGAGGAGGAATCATGAGAAGCCTGTAGAAACATGGGGTGAGTTGAAAGCTCTCATGAGGCGGAGATTTGTACCGAGCTACTACTATAAAGACCTATACCAAAAATTGCAAAACCTCACAAGGGTCTAGGAGTGTAGAGGATTACCATAAGGAGATGGAGGTGGCTATGATTTAGGCTAATGTAGAGGAGGATCAGGAGGCCACAATGGCCAGATTTTTGAGTGGTTTAAATAGGGAGATAGCCAATGTGGTTGAGTTACAGCATTATGTGGAAATAGAGGACATGGTGCACATGGCTATGAAGGTGGAGAGATAGTTAAAGAGAAAGGGGATAGCAAGGTATACTTCGGTTTCTAACACTCCTTGGAAACCAAAGTTGGATAGAGATGATCGAGGTGTTCAAGCTGTAGCAAAGGGAAAGGCCAAACCACCTAAGGGAAAAGATGAGGGAACTAGCATGAACAAACCCAAGGTAGAATTTCAACCTTCAAGAAATAGAGATATTAGATGTTTTAAATGTTTAGGTTCAGGGCACATCGTATCTCAATGTCCAAACTAGCGGGTGATGATTATGTGTGACAATGGGGAGGTGATGATTGAGAGTGAGGGTGATAGTGAGGAGATGCTCATGTTGGTTGATGCTAGTGATGATGATGGGGTGGAATACCCCATAGAAGGTGAGTCTCTTGTTGCCAGGTGTGCTCTCAATACACAAATTAAGGTAGATGATATGGATAAGTTGAGAGAGAACTTATTTCATACTAGATGTTATGTAAGCAACAATGTTTGTAGTTTGATTATTGATGGGGGAAGTTGCACCAATATAGTTAGTACCACCCTAGTTGAAAAATTGAGCTTACCTTTACTGAAGCACCCTAGACCTTATAAGCTATTGTGTTTGAATGAATGTGGGGAGGTCAAAGTCAATAAATTGATTTTGGTGACTTTTACCATTGAGAGGTACATTGATGAGGTGTTTTGTGATGTAGTGCCTATGCATGTTGGCCATATTTTGTTAGGGTGGCCTTGGCAGTATGACAGGAGAGTGATTCATGATGGGTTCAGAAACATGTACAACTTTGTGAAGGATGGCAAAACAATCAAGCTTACTCCTTTAACCCCAAAATAGGTCCATGAGCACCAATTGAAGCTGAAAAGTGAGATTGAGCAAAAAAGAAAGAGTGAAAGTGAGCTTGAGCAAAAAAAACAAAAAAGAGTGAAGTCGAAACACAAGAGAGAAAAATGAGAGAAAAGAAAATTGAGGGTGAGGCCGAAACCTCAAGAAAAAGAGAGAGTGCAAAAGAAAATAGAGAGGTGGTTGAGAGTAAAGAAAAGAGAGTGGAGCCATGAGAGAAAAAAGAAAGAGAGCCTGCAGGGAGAAAATGAAAGACAAAATGAGTTTTGATGCAAAAAAGAGTGAGGTTAAGAAGGCGTCCTTAGCAAATTGCCCTATGATTTTTCTTATTTACAAAGAATATTATCTTCATCTTGATAAAACTAACCAATCTCTTCCTAGTTTGGCTATTTCTTTGTTGCAAGGATATGAGGTCGTGTTTCTAAGCGATGTGCTTAGTGGATTGCCACCTATTAGAGGAATAGAGCATTAAATTGATTTTGTGACATGTGCGACAATTCCTAACCGACCAACCTATAGGAATAATCCAGAGAAGACAACATTGGAGACTTGGCAACATTACCTTTGGCCGAAAGAATTTTTCATACATACCAACCATGAGTCCTTAAAGCACTTGAAGAGACAAGATAAGCTGAATAGAAGGCATGCCAAGTGGGTGAAATTCATTGAGATCTTCCCTTATGTAATCAAATACAAACAAGGTAAGGAAAATATTGGGGCTGATGCATTATCAAGAACGTATGCCTTTGTCTTTACTTTAAATACAAAGTTATTGGGATTTGAATATGTTAAGGAATTGTATGCTAATGATGATGACTTTACTAGTGTGTATGGAGCGTGTGAGAAGGCAGCGTTTGGTAAATTCTTTAGACTATATGTGATGGGCCTCAAGGTAGACCAAGCCTTAGAGATCATTTGCAAGTTCCAGATGGGGCAATCACAAGATTGGGAGCTAAGAAGAGCAAGGAAGCAATGCAAGGATTAGTACAATCCACTTGGGAAGAGTCTAGCAAGAGCCCAACATTCAAGATGGGCTTGAAAGAAAGAGATCTAATTCTCATCCACATGATACAAGAAATGGAAGAGTGCAACATAAATTATGGCCTATTATTATGTTTATGTGATTGAAGGCCTTGTACTTGTTTATTTCATTAAAAATGCTTATTTTATTAGTTTAAAATAATTGAGTTTATTATGAGAAGGACGTAAGAGCATGTTGGGAAAGTAATTATTTTATTGAACTAGGGTTTCAAGAGGGTTACTGTAGCGTGGTACTGTAGCCGCGACACTATTCACGCAGGGGTATTTTTGGAAGATGAGGGCTTTATCTTACCTAGTTTGTGAGGTTTTAGTTTAAATACTCTTTATTACCTCATTTTGAAATATATGAAATTTTATGAAAATTGATGAATTTTATTCATTGTGAGTTGATTTTATCTCCTCTTGTTTTTTATTGAACTTTGAACTTATCAAAAGTAAATCACAGCCTTTGTGGCGTTCCTCCTTTGTAATCTAGGTTCTTGAGACGGCTTCTTCAACGGGTCTAGATTTTAATATAATCTAGGTTCTTGAAATGAGTTCCTCAATGGGTCTAGATTCTTCCATCCATTGACTTGATTTTGACTTTCTTGGGTGAGTTTCCAAACTGATTGTGGGTTCAAGGGATTCCAATTCTGCGGGTTTACATCAAGATGAGTACTTTTTTAGAGAGAATAGATTTTGTGTGCCTAATAGTTCTATGCGTGAGTTGCTTGTGCATGAAGCACATGGAGGTGGTTTGATGGATCATTTTGGTGTAAGGAAGACTTTAGATGTGTTGCATGAACATTTTTGGGAGTATTGTTTGCCTTTCATTGAGTTTGCATATAATCAGAGTGTTCATTCTACTACTTCTTATTCTTCATTTCAAATTTTTTATGGCTTTAATCTACTTACTCATTTAGATTTGATGACTTTACCTATTGATGAAAGGAGTAGCTTGGATGGGCAAAAGAAGGCTATGACGCCCCCAACCTCCGCTTGGGATGGAACAGAGACTTAGAGTGTCAGGACATGCAACACAAGGTTACATACTCCCGTACATGACAGTTAATATGCAATGCATCCTATAAGTGCAACTAGCAAAATGCAATAATCACAGCGAACTAAGGGTGATAAAATAAAACTTATAAAAAACATCCAAATTCATTAATAATCATCATGAGTTCAAACTAAAAGATAGCATAATCTCAGTACAGCTAATAATCAGAAAGAGTCTCCAAAGCTAAATCAACTGCTTCATGCGTTCTAGAGCATGAAGGGTTAATGTTATGAACATCAAAATAAGGCCCAGTCTTTTCTCCTAATTTGGCTCCTCCTCAATCAGTAGGATCCACCACTCCATCTAAATCGTCCTCCTCAATTCCTGACACAACTTCTATCACTCTAACTGGAATGATAGTGGGTCCACAAAGAGTGAGATTTACTTGAAATTTTAGTAAGTTAAACAACCAACTTACACAAATATAAGCCATGCATGATGAATGATAAATATATGATGCATGCAGTGCAAGAAAATTAGTGTATGTCTCGAATCCAGATTTCTCAACATTTTTCAGAAAAAATGGAGACACATTTTCTTACAGAGAGCATTTTTCCACTTGACTGGCAAACATATCACAATATTTTATCATTATTGGCAATTCATACTTAATTGTAATATCATAACATGTGGTATCATCACAGTTCCCCATATGCGCTATGAGTACCTGTCGATGATCGTAGTACAACTTGCATTGAAACTACGTTGCCTGTAGACTTGTTCTCAATGCATTGGTAACATAACATAATATCATAACATGGCCTTAGGTGTCATAATATTTGACTTCGCTCTGGCATTCTTTAAAAAGAACTCATTCAAAGCTCGTTGAATATTTTTCATCAACCCAGGGGTTACTACTCTAGAGTGGACAGAGGAGTTCCACTAGGATAATTCCCATCCTAGCCTTTGGGGTCATGACAAAAATTATTTTCATGCTATGCTTGAAAAATGTATTTCATGACATATGCATCTGTACGTGTAGCAAGCTTTCATGCAAAAATGACATTTATATGCAGTATGCTAAAAATGGTGAGAATATCACATGTCATGTACCTATGCACTCAATGTATCATATAACATGATATTTTATGCTCAAAATGACAATTATGACATTAATGTGACATTTATCAATAAATCATAAATAATTCATCAAGGTGTAAATTAGAGGTCAACTTACAAACTTTCAGAATTTGAAAAGTCGTAGCAGCTGAAAGAAAATTTGTACTAAGTTAGAATTTATACTACTATGGGAAAATTTTATAAAAAGGCTTTACAAATGGATATTTACAAAAATAACCCTAAACTTTCATGAATTGCCACTAAGGCCCTAAGTTTTTCACTATTTGTAAACGAGCCTCAAATTTAACCAAACTTTTTGGACCTCATATTTTCCATATTCTAAAACCATCTATACCTTTGTAATTATAAAATTCAAAGTGAAACTATCTCAATTTCACGCAACCCGCAGCATGCACTCTAGTTGATGCCTAAGTGTGTTTTCAACTATTGATCCCTATGAATGCATGCATATGCCATTTTTATTAATAAAAAATAATCACTATAGTCCTTAATGATAGGGTAGAGACAAATTCTTGAGTGTAAAAGTTCATCCCAACACTTAGTCATGACTAAAAACCTTAATCTTTATTAATCCTTTATTAATCAAGCATTATGCTCTTAACCTAAATCATAATGGCATGCTTTCGAAATTCACCCCAAAACATGTATTTTCATCTTTATCCCAACCACAAGGCTTTCTAGATGCTTAATAATCAATCCTAGGTGAATAAATCAAAACTTCATGCCTTAATCATAGCTTAATTAAAAACCATGCATGCTTGATGATCAACACAAATTAGAATCAAAACTTATCATGGCATGCTTCAAATTTCGAAATTAAACCTTCAATGACCATCCTAATACATTAATAAATCATATCATAAAATTCTAAGACATGCCATAATCAACATTTCCATTAAAACAAATTTAAACTCTTAACCCATTCTTTAATGAACCTAGTTTTGGCGTAAGGATGGTAACCTTATCTAAAATTAACCAAAATTAATTCTAACACTTGAAAACAAGATTTGACATGAAAAATAAGATATAGGGAAAAAAAACTCATAAATTTCCTGGCCTACTCAAGCTTCCAACAACAAGAACACCAAGAACTTCAAGAATACTCAAACTCACTCACACTTTCGGTTTCTCTCAAGAACTATGGGGGAGATGGCTTTCAAATGCTCAAGAGGAGCTGGGTTTGAGGTGTGAATGAAATGAGGGGGTGAAGGGGCTTTTTATAGGCAGCCAAAGGGGGGGGGGGGGACGGTGGCTTAATTCCTTGGGGATTGGTTTGTTTGGGTGGTGGTGTAAGAAGCTGAATTTTCCAGATTTGCTTCATCATCTTGTGTCACCTTGTGCAGGGGGAATAGTGACCTAAAATCACCATGACTTCATCAAGTCTGGTGCTACATTGAGCCTACATGCAGAAAAACAAGGAAGAAAAATACAAAATCATCATACACAAGCAAATGGGTTCAATGGCGGTTTCCTTGGGCAGATTTCGGTTTTGTGCTTTCTATGGCTGAAAAGAATGAGTCCAAAGCTCATGATGACCTTGAAGAACACTTTAGGATTAAGTGGTGAAGGAGATGGCGTGGGATGGTGGCTCAGCCAAGGGCAGATGGGAGTTTGAAAGTCAACCAACTTTTTTTCCATCCAACTAGCACTCATGGTGCTATCGGTTTGATCTTTTAGTTTGGTTCTTGAAACTAAACTCTTCCAATGCTTGGTATGGGTTTAAAGGGATCTCATGAGGTTTTTAAGGACCATATTACCCTTGAGAACAAGGCACAAAGGATTGGGCTTAAGGGCAAAACAGTCCATTGCACTCAAAGGGCACACGTGTGCCGATTGGTGTGGTTTGGGTTTGCTATGTCATTTTGCTTAATGACATGTGTGGAGGATTTATCTAGGGTTCTAATATGGTCTAAGAATGAGGTATTTAAATAATGGAACAAGAAAATTTCAGATCAAAAAGGTTATAAAGATTAAATGGCAAAATTAAGCTCAAAACAAGATTAAAGATTACTAATCATAGGTAAGGTGATTAATGGTCTTAATCAGTTTTTTAAACTTAATTTTGGGTTCAAAGACTTACTTAGGGTAAGCTATGGGCTTGAGTAAACCCATGGTATGGTGCATTGGGCTTGAATTTGAAGAGGGAAGAGAATCAAAATAAGGCTTTGAGCCTTGTTGGGCTTTAAAGGGCCATGAGTGTAAGTGGAGGTTTTATGGACTTTGGGTATGGGTTGATTGGAGGCCTTTATTTCTAGATTTTGAGGAATTATGAGAGGCCTCAAGATTCACAGTGATGGAGCTTGAAAAGCTCACATGGGCCATGGGTCAAACTACACTAAGTTGGGCCCAAAAGGCCTTCTACCTCAAACTTGGGCCAACCCTTATCCTACCAAGACTTGCATTCCTTAAGAGGCTTGGTCCAAGGCTTCAAAATCTTGGCCCATTCACACTCTATACTTCTAAGGGCCTTACTAAGATTACTAATGTGCTTTCTCAAATCCTTCAAGCTTAATAATCAATGAGACTAATTGTCATGGTCTTAATAATCTGACTATTCTTAATAATGAAATATTTAATACCCAAAATCATGAACTTAATCTAAGGACACTTAAGGACTAATCCTAATGGTTAATTAGGTGGGGTGTTTGTTATAAAGACCGAGTTAGTGAAGTCAATTCATGAGAGGGTACGGCTTCAAATTGCACATAAGAATGAAAAGTTTGCTTCTTAAGCCAATAAAGGAAGAAAACATGCCATATTTAAACCAGGAGATTGGGTTTGGGTTCACATGCTCAAAGAAAGATTCCCAGCCTATAGAAGAACTAAATTGCATCCTCGAGGAGATGGATCTTTCCAAATCTTTGAGAAAATTAATGATAATGTGTATAAAGTGGATTTGCCAAGTGAGTATAATGTTTCTGCTACTTTCAATGTTTCTGATCTTTCTCCATTTGATGCAGGTGACGATTCGAGGTTGAATCCTTTTAAGGAGAAAGGGAATGATGGGCACCATGGTGGACTGAGTCTTGAAGATCCCTTGCAAGTTCCAGATGGACCAATCATAAGGTCAAGAGCTAAGAAGATCAAGAAAGCAATGCACGGATTGGTGCAATCCTCTTGGGACAAGTTTGCAAATTCATCTAGCAAGACCCCAGTATTCAAGAAGGGTTTGAAAGAAGGTGAACCAATTTTGATCTATGTGATACAAGCTATGGAAAGGGGCGACATGATTTAAGGTTTCTTATTTGGGCCTATTGTTATGTTTATGTGATTGAAGGCTTTGGACCTATTTAATTCAGTAAAAAGGACTTATATTATTAGCTATATGAGTTTATCTAGATTATTTGGGCTGAGGATGTTCAGCCTAGGGTTTCATGGATTATTATCATATGTGTTAATGACGTGTTTCGTCAACAGATCAGAAGAGGAGAAAGACCCTTCCCGGCACGCTAAGGTAGCATTGAGCCCAGCTCGGTGAGGTGTGGGCCTTGGTAAGCTAGGCCTGGATGAGGCTGTGTGAGCACTTGACTGATCTGGTGTAGCCGTATCGAGTCCATGCGCATGGCCATGGTGGTGAATAGTAGATAAATGCAAGGAAAATAGAGAGAGAGATAGACATATAGATTTATGTGGTTCGACATTGAGTCTACATCCACGGGGGTTTGGGGAGGGGAGATTGCACTATAATAAGCTTGATTTATAGTCTCTCAGTGCCTCTTATTCTCACTGCACAGTAGATTTCATAGATCCTTCTTCCCAGTCTGAACACTATCGCAAGATCCCGTGTCTGGAGGTTAAAGAAGCCTTCCCAAGAAACCTTGCAAGAAGTCTGCCCAAGAGTCCATCTGAAGTCCCCCCCAAGTCGTCTGTCCCTCTACTTTTATCCCTTTCCTTCCCTTCCTTTATGTCACGTCACCTTTCCTCACGTCTTTTCCCTTCTTTTCCTCCTGCCAACTTGACATTGCTTTGCTTCCCTCCCTTTCTTTCGTCTTCCCGTCTTCCCTCCTTTTTCCCCTAGTTTGTTCTCTAGTGAAGCCCCCTTGATGGGCTAGGCCTTGAGAGCTTTTGTGGGCCTATGACAAAAATCCCCCCTATCAATATGTTTATTTGGGCCAACGTAGGGTTTGTGGGGAGGCCATATTCAGCCAGCTAGGGTTTCTTTGGGGGAAGCTTTATTTCAGCTAAGGTTTATTGGGAGAAGGGTATTTAAACATATGTAGTTGCATATTGAGAGTTTAGTCTATTGAATGAATATTTTTAGAGAGAATTTAGTTTTCTCCTCTTGTTCTTGAATTAACTTTAAACTTATTAAAGGCAAAAACCTTTGTGGCGTTCTCACCAAATCTAGATTCTTGGAACAAGATTTCAATGGGTCTAGATCTCATTGACTTGATTATTGGCTTTCTTGGGTGAGTTTTCAATTTGATTGTGGGTTTAAGGGATTTCAATCCCACGGGTTCATATCACTACCCCTTTAAATAGAGCTCTCCAATAAGATCTCATTGGTTGCTTGTAACCCTTTGCATGAAGGACAAGTGGCATAGATGGTGCATGTGTGACAAGTGGCACCTTGGCTGAAGTGAACCCGTGGAATTGGAATCCCTTGAACCCACAATCAATTCGAAAAGTCATCCAGAAAAGCCAAAATCAAGTCAATGGATGGAAAAATTTAGACCCATTAAGGAACTCGTTTCAAGAACCTAGATTATCTTAAAATCTAGACCTATTGAAGAGCCTGTCTGAAGAACCCAGATTACAAATGAGGAACGCCACAAAGGTTGTGATTTGCCTTTGATAAGTTCAAAAGTTCAATAAAAAACAAGATGAGATAAACTCAACTCACAATGAATAAAATTAATCAAATTTCATAAACTTTCATATATTCTTTAAAATGAGGCAACAAAACGTATTTAAACTAAAGCCTTACAAAACCTTAGGTAAAATAAAGCCTCATCTTCCAAAAATGCTCCTGAGTGAATAGTGCCACAACTACAGTAACCCTCTTGAAACTCTAGTTCAACAAAATAATTACTTTCCTAACATGCCTTTAAGTCATTCTCATAATAAACTCAATTATTATAAACTAATAAAATAAGCCTTTTATATGAAATAAACAAGTCCAAGGCCCTTCAATTGTACTTTCCAATTGAAAAGGAAACTAACACTTGCTTATTTGCGTCTTCTCTCTCTTGCTCTCTCTGAGGCGATAGAGGTGAAGGAAACTCTTGCTTTGGGCAAGGATTGTCTCCTGGTTCTCGGACTGAAGGAGTAAGGTTTGTTATCTGTAGTATAGAACTATCTCTAGTTCAACAGAGGTGCTACCGAAAGGGTAATCCATATAGAAAGTCCAAAGGAAAAGAGTGAGTAGTCTTCGGAGCCATAATCCTAGCAACACGTTTGGAGGCAAAAATGGCTGATACCATCCTGGAGAACTGGGACAAGCTGAAATTGACTGAGGCTGAACAAGCGGAAGTCCACTTTGAGTTGTCCACTGAAGAGCTAGCATTTCGACGTGGTAACCTCTGCCTACTGGGACTCATTGTGGCAGAGAAGGTTGTCAACAGTGAAGCCTTCAAAGCCACCATGACCAGAATATGGAGACTGCGAGGAGGGGTCCAGTTCAAAAAAGTAGGCACAAACCTGTTCTTGTTAGAGTTTCAAACAGTAAGTGATATGACAAAGATCAAACAGGGTCGACCGTGGATGTTTGACCATAACCTGATTTGTCTAGAGGATTATAATGGATTAGTTGCTCCTAAGGATATGAATTTTGACAAGGAACCAATCTGGGTCCAACTTCATAACATACCCCTTGGGGGTATGACCAAGCAGGTGGGGATAAACATAGGGGAACTGGCGGGAGAAGTCCTAGAAATTGATGTTGATGAGGAAGGAATTGGGTGGGGGCCTTATCTAAGAGTCAAGATAGTCATCAATATTGCGAAGCCTTTGATGCGAGGTGCAATGAGTTACTTTAATGGGAACCGAGTGTGGATAGCTTTTCGCTATGAAAGATTGCCATCCTTCTGCTTCAGCTGTGGGGTTGTCAAGCATGGCCCCTCAGGGTGTGAGAGCCCCATGCAACCGAGCTCCATGCATAGTAGAGAGGCGCCTCAATATGGAACATGGTTACGTGCTTCATACCAGAAAAGTGCTGCCAAAGAAACACAGGGAGAGCAGGGCGGGAAAGGCACTGTAGCACCTCGAGTTTCAGTTTCAGAACCAAGGGAAGGAGATGATGACGTGGAACAAGCCTACCGACCACAGGGGCAGAAGTCAACTAGTTCTGACGTGGCTAGAGATACGCAGGAATCCTGCCCACATGGAGATCTGCCGATGTTGACAAGACTAGACCCTCCTAGTCAACCATCAGGTACTTCCCCCATACTTTGCTCTGAAGTCTTTTCCAAGAAAGGGGGGTCTGTTAATATAATTCATGGAGCTAAAGTAGGAGGCCATACACTGGGGGCCACTGACATCCAAGGGGAAGGAAAAACTGGCGGGAGAAAACAAGAAAACATTTTGGGGCAAAAAGAAAATCACGTGCCAGAAACAACACACAATACCCCTACCCAAAGTTGTAAACCTCAGGAACTGTCTAATGAGAGGAGTGTCTTAAATGAGATAGAAATGAACTTTGAAACAATGGCCAATAGACCAGGTCAGGGGAAAACATGGAAAAGAAGAAAACGTAAGGTTCATGATAACTCCTCTAATCTGTTAGAGGAAAGGCAGGATACAGTTGGCTCTAATGAACAAGCTTCGAATCAACTGAAGAGGATGGGAGTGCATAACATGTCGACAAGAAAGAAAATTAAAACCAACATGGTGTTAATAGATGAGGATTTGACTGAAGGGGCAGTGGCTGGTGCTCAGCCCTGCCCAACACAATGATTTGCATTAGCTGGAACTGCCGTGGGCTTGGGAACCCACGGGGAGTTCGTGCACTTCGTAACCTGGTCAGGAAGGAAGTTCCCATGGTCCTGTTCTTGCAGGAAACAAAATTACATGTAACTAAAATGGAGTATGTAAAAAGACTTTTGGGTTATGACTGCTGTTTTGCTGTGAGCAGTGAGGGGAGAAGTGGGGGATTGGCTCTGATGTGGCAAGAGGAGACAAATTTGAATGTGCAAAGCTACTCTAAGAACCATATTGATGCTCTAATACATAATGCAGAACATGATGGACAGTGGCAGTTTACTGGTGTATATGGCCATCCTGATACAGAATTAAGGCAAGAGACTTGGAATACAATTCGAGCTTTGAGGGGCACAGTATCTGTCCCATGGTTGGTGTGTGGTGACTTTAATGAGGTCTTATGTTGGCAGGAAAAGAGAGGGGGTAGGATTAGACCTGAAAGACAAATGAGGACCTTCAGACAGCTACTTGATGACTGCTCCTTAGTTGATCTGGGATTCATGGGACCCCCATTCACCTGGTGCAACAAAAGGGATGTTCAACATACAGTTAGTGAAAGACTGGATAGATATCTGGCTAATCAGGGGTGGATTGATTGGTTCCCAGGCTTTCGAGTGGTACATGGTAGTGCAGCCTCCTCTGACCACCTCCCAATTCTTCTGTATTCAAGGAGAGAAAAAAGTTCCAAAAGAAACAAGCTCTTTAGATTTGAAGCTATGTGGACTGAGGAAGGGGAGTGTGAAAACATTGTGGAAGACTCGTGGAATGGAAGAACAAGTGGTAACCAAATGGATAACATCAAGACAAGGATTGGAGCCTGCTCCCAGAGACTGGCACAATGGAACAAGACCAAGTATGGTAATGTGCAGAAGAGAATTCAGCAATGTAGAACCCACCTGCAACAGGTCCAGGAGAGGGACCCCTATCATTCTCAGATGGAACTCCACCAAGAGGCAAGATGTCAGCTGCAAATGTGGTTGGAAAGGGAAGAGATCCTATGGTGCCAAAGAGCTAAGTCACTATGGTTACAAGGGGGAGACCAGAACACCAAGTATTTCCACCAGAAGGCTTCTCAGAGAAGGGCAAAGAAGTGGATTAAAGGACTAAAAGATGAGGCAGGTGAATGGCAAGTTGATGAAGGGAGAGATACAGTGATCATGGAGTACTTTCAGAACCTGTTTAAAGCCACTAATCAGAATGGTAACTTGGATTTTTTAAACGACATGGAGGGTAGAATAACTGAAGACATGAACCAGGACCTATTGAGAGAATTCAAGAGAGAAGAAGTCAAGGCTGCTCTTGACCAGATGCACCCAACCAAAGCTCCTGGACCCGATGGCCTCTCTCCTTTGTTTTACCAAAAGTATTGGCATATAGTTGGCACAGCTACAACTGATGCTGTGATGCAGGCACTACAAAGTGGCACCCTCCCACCTACTATCAACCATACCTTTATCACTTTGATTCCAAAGAAAAAAAGGCCTGACAAGATAACTGAATTTAGGCCAATTAGCCTATGTAATGTGGTCTACAAATTAGTTTCGAAGGTCTTGGCAAATAGGCTCAAGCAGATACTGAATGATGTTATATCAAGCTCACAGAGTGCCTTTGTACCAGGAAGATTGATTAGTGACAATGTGTTGGTGGCATATGAGATGATCCATTATCTAAGGAACAAAAGGAAAGGAAAAGATGGGTATATGTCTATTAAGTTGGACATTAGCAAGGCCTATGATAGGCTAGAATGGGACTACTTAGAGGCTGTGATGAATAGAATGGGCTTCCACCCCCGATGGACTCAACTGGTTATGATGTGTGTCAAGACTGTAAGTTTTTCAGTACTCATTAATGGAGAACCAAAAGGCCCCATCCATCCCTCTCGAGGTATAAGGCAAGGAGATCCTTTGTCTCCTTACCTATTCCTCCTAGGCACTGAAGGACTCATTAGTTTACTGAAACAAGCAGAAGAATTGAGAAAGCTACCTGGCATCAGAATCTGTAGAGGAGCTCCAAGAATTTCACACTTGCTGTTTGCAGATGACAGCATCCTATTCTGTAAAGCTAACAAGGCAGAAAATAGTCACATTCAGCAACTTCTTGGCCAGTATGAAGAGGCTTCAGGGCAGAAAGTAAATAGAGACAAAACATCAATGATTTTCAGTAAGAATGTGGACTCAACCAAACAGAAAGAACTGATGGATTTATGGGGGGTGCAACATTTCCAGCAATATGACAAGTACCTGGGATTACCCCCACTAGTGGGTAGATCAAAGACAAGAGCCTTCTCGGATATCAAACATAAGGTATGGACCAAACTGAAGAATTGGAAAGAGACTATGCTATCTCAAGGGGGTAAGGAAGTTCTCATAAAAGCAGTGGCCCTCTCCATCCCAACATATACCATGAGCTGCTTTAAGCTACCAGGAAGCCTTTGCCATGAGCTGGAGCAGATGATGGCACGATTTTGGTGGGGGCAGAAACAGGAAGAACATAAAATCCACTGGGTTAGCTGGACCAAGCTTTGCAAACATAAACAGGCAGGAGGGTTGGGATTCAAAGACCTTAGAACTTTCAATGATGCTCTCTTAGCAAAACAGGGTTGGAGAATCATGCAAGAACCAGGTACACTGATTCATAAGTTATTTAAGGCAAGGTACTTCCCAAAGGATCAATTCCTAGAGGCCAAGTTAGGATTTAACCCGAGCTTTGCATGGAAGGGAATTTGGGAGACAAGGAAACTATTGGGGAGGGGATGCAAGTGGAGAGTGGGGTCAGGACAGAGTGTTAAGGTGTGGGGAGACAATTGGATCCCTGGCCTCTCACCCCTAAGCAGAAGTGATGGAACTGCAGCAGCATATGACCAAAATGCCACGGTTGATAGCCTAATAGACCCTCAAACTAGATGGTGGGATATGGAAAAGGTTAGGACCTTGCTGCCTGCCCAAGCAGCAAATGCAGTTTTAAAAATAGTCCTGAGTGGAAGTAACCATGAAGACAAGATCATCTGGGACCCTGAGCCACATGGAAAGTTTACAGTTAAGAGTGCCTATCGGCTTTTTAGAGAGGCAAAACAGAATGGGGTGGAAGGTGAGAGCTCGAGAAACATGGGACTAAAGAAACTATGGAAGGATCTATGGAACTTGAAACTCCCAGCCAAGATTAAGATATTTGCATGGAAAGCTTGCAAAGAAAGCCTACCAACTAAGCTCAATCTGGTGCAAAGAAAAGTGCTATATGAGGAAACTTGCAAGCTATGCAACCGAGAGATAGAAGATGTAGCTCATGCATTATGCTTCTGCCCTTCAGTGAGGAAAGCTTGGGAAACACACTTGCCTATTATCTTCTCATCTGGCCTGCCTAAATTGTATGGGGACCTTGCTGGATACATAAGTGGCCTAAAACAGAAAGACCACCTGGAGCTCTTTTTTCTGATTTCGTGGAGCTGCTGGTACAGGCGTAACCAAGCAACCTTTGAAGACAAACACATCCATGTTGACCAAGCTATAGCCCACGCCCTAGCTGTCCAGCATGTCTATAAAACAACTCGTGGCCAACCCCTGAAAATGGTGAGACAATACTGCAGATGGGAGCCCCCCCAGCTAGGAACTTTCAAACTAAATGTAGATGGGGCTATTTTCCAGAACCAACAAAGTGCAGGAATTGGTGCTATCCTAAGAGACAGTAAAGGTGAAGTTCTTATGGCAGCTAGCAAAAGGGAATCAGCAGTGGGTGATGCAACAAGCATTGAAATGCTGGCAATCCTCAGGGGCCTACAACTAACACTTCATTTGGGTATTCAGCATCTTATCATTGAAAGTGATGCCTTGACCTTAGTTGAAGAGCTGCAAAAGACAGAACCATCGATGACTCTAGTTGGTAATGTAATTAGGGATACTAAGGAGCTTATGAGCTGCTTTCGAGTGTGTGATGTAAGACATACTATGAGATCTTGTAATGAAGTAGCACATAAACTTGCAAGGCATGCTTGGCAAGTTACTGATATTAGTCTTTGGTGGGGGTCTGTCCCTGATGTAATTGCTCCAGCCCTATGGGCGGAGAGGCAATTGTAATGCTAATATCTGTTGAATGAAAGGTTTCTTTCCATCGAAAAAAAAAAAAAAAAAAAAAAAAAAACACTTGCTTATTTGCTCTAACCATCCCATAATCATTCAACCATTACAACTTGTATGGTCTAGGGTGTTTCAAGGTAGGTAAATTCAATTTCTCAACTAAAGTAGTGCTAGCCACATTAGTACAACTCCCTCCATCAATGATCATACTACATACCTTCTTGTTGATGTGACATCTAGTATGAAAAATGTTCTCTCTCGGCTGCTCTGTATCATCCATCTTACTTTGTGTATTGAGAGCACGTCTGACAATAAGAGACTCACCATATTCCTCATTCTTATACTCATGTTTGATACTAGGCTCACGTCTCCTCCTATCTCTCACACTTTGTAGATTTCTAATCAATATACCTCGTTGATCCATCATATCCCGCACTTCCCCTAATGCCAAATTGAACTATTCAAACTTTTGTTGCATGGACTGCAACACAAAGAATGAATTGTCTACCACCCCCTTTAGTGTTGAGTCACTATTATGAGACATCGTAATGTGCTGCATAAAAAGAATGTTAGTGGTAAAAACCTCACACACTCCCTTACGTGTTTACTCTTAAATATGTGCACTCCACTCGTGTTTCACTCTTAATTGACTTTTTCAAGATAATAGTCTCACACTCTCTTCCCTTTTACCTCAATAGTTTTGCCACTCAAGTTCTTTAAGAACTAATTGAACTCAATCAAGACAATACAACCTTATTTTATTCCAACTAGTAATTAGGTCAAAGAAACAAGAACAAGAGAAAACACGAAAGGAATAAAATGACACAAGAATCAAGGAAATTATACAAGGGAAAGAGTAAATACAAAACAATATACCAATGAGAAAGATGTATTTAGCCTGTGACGCCCCCAAATCCCACGTACGCACACGGGGAAATCGAGACGTCGGGAGGATGACAACACGGGTCACCACCCTATCGCCAAGTGCCAAGTGTGTGTAAAAGCAACAAATGTGCAAAAGAAAACACGCAGCGGATAAACAAAGTCATATAACTAAGTACCAGAATTTTTTCTATGTTTAATACAAGCCGTTCAAAACATACATAATAAAATATTACAAGCTACAAATATCGTTTCAAACCAACCTACAAAGCATAAACTCCAAATCAATACTCCGGCAGAGCCGCCTCTTCGGGCTCAGCCTCCTCCTCCTCCTCGACCTCTGCATCAAAATCTACGGTACCAAAAATGGTGCCGCAGGTAAGTAAGATCCAAACGCCACAAGATAAAAACATATTAAACTCAAACAATATGCATGAAAGAATGCAAACGCACATGTCCCATGAAAACCCCATTTGGCCCAAAAACATAACCTTTAAAACCAGTCCTTGCCATTATCCAAGATAATGGCCCAAAACAGAGAAACCACCATTTTCCCAGAAAATGGATCACAAAGCCTCAAACATAACCTCACCATTTTCCCAGAAAATGGCCCGTATCCAAAACCGTTCCAATTATTGCATACACCATGATCTCTCTTAGGGATCATCCGCACACTCTGGCTCCTGTGCCACACTGTAGGTAACGACTACGCGTGTGACACCTAAATGAGCGATGCCCAGTACTCGCGCCCAGTGCATCCCTGGACCAGGCCATCCTCTAGTCCCCGCCACTTTAGGGACCACGGAGTCGACACGACAGCGTTACCGTATCGTGCGATCCGGTCGTCGCCCAGCGACAACCCAGGGGATGTCACTCAGTATTTATCCCTCCCGAGTGACCAGATGAGCTCCACCGAGATAATAACCCATCCCGGCCTGGGTTATAAATTACCCACTTTCGAACGGGGACAAACCAAGACATTAAATTGATAGGGAAGGGTCTAGGGATGTTTATGAAGCTAATGGAAGTGAGCTTTGGCCGTGGGTGGCGGCGCACGGCGGCGGATTGGTCACTTGAAGCTAATTTCGGCCTTGGAGAGTGAGGGAGAGTGAGGGCTATATACAACTCTGTTGGCCATGAAATTTCTTGGGGAAGGTCATGGTGATGAGAGGAACAAGATGGTGGTGGCGAAACACCATGGGTGGCCGTGTACGGCGACGTACGGTGGTGCAACCGAAACTCTAGCTATGGAGACCCATCGGAGAAAAAGAGAGAGTTAGGGGAAAAGAAGGACATGGGGAGCAAGCCCTTGATGTGGTGAATCCATTGGTGGTGCTTGGTGGCTGATTTGGCCGTGTATGGTAGCTCAAAGAGGAGAAAAAGGCTTGAAGACCCATTTGTTTGGAGGAGAAAAGAGAGAGATTGGGTGGCCGGCGTAGCACACCACCGGTGCAGTAGAGCTCGCCGGTGAGGGAGGGACATGCCGGAGGTGGAGGTGGGTCACGGCGGCTGGAGGTGGCGCCGGCTGGGATGGGCTAAAGGAACGGACGGAGGGAGAGGGAGAGAGGTCATGTGCGGGAAGGGAAGAAAGAAGAAGGAAAAAGAAGAAAAAAAGAAAAAAAGAGAAAAGAAAAAGAAAAGATGAGGGAAAAGAAATGAGGTCCAATCCTCACATCCGGAGTCCAAAAACTGATCCAACGAAAACAAATTAAAAACCATAAAACGACTAAAATAAATTAAACACCACATCAATTAAAATAAAACTAATTAAAATACAATAACTAAAAATAAAAGAACTAATATATTAATTAAATTAAAAAAAAAAACTCCTTCAATGAAAGTACACGTAAAAACGGGATGTCACATCCTCCCCCCTTAAAAAGAAATTTCATCCTCGAAATTTGTGAGGTCAAACATCAGCGCCAAAAAGATACAAGATACAACTCCGAGCATATTTGAAAGATACATATCATCTACAACTCCCAACAAATTCCAATTGTTATTATCTTCACACCATAAATTGCTAATATCAACGACGTCTCTGCTTTACCTTCCGAACTTTCATCCTATTCCAACTTTGGTACCCTAACAGCCACTTCCAAAGTTAACTATCAATAAACAAAATTTGCACGACCAAATGATTAATCTCCCATTAAAACTTCGAATCACTACTAATTCCTCAAAATCAATACAAAATTTGAATTTCTAAGTATCTCTAAAAAATCATGCTTTCGCGCGCACTCTGATAACTCGCCAAAATACATAAAGGTTATATCCTCATAAATTAACATCATCAAGTACAAGCTCAATCCACACCTAATCACAAGAAAACGTTTACCACATTTCCATAGAAAATAATATACCTCCAAAAACGACAAATCTCCACTCATTCCTCAGTTGGCCATCGCTGTCCTAATAAAAAAAATCAACATTCCGCAAAAATACATCCATTGATTGATGACAGAAATCAGTACTAATCAACCTCTAGGCCCCAAATTGAAAACACTAACATCATCCCAAAATACACCTGTCTCTTCTAAAGATAAGGAGCATATCCAAAAGGCCCAAGTCCTTCCCGGCCAACCAACGAGAACGCCTATAACTTCTATCCGATATCCCACACGCTCATTACCTATATTTTGAATAACATATAATCTTGCAATAACTAACTCATTATAAACTACCATTGACATCATCTCAAAAACTCTAGTTTTAGCACAACTAATTCCCTCAATAGCCCTTCACAAATAAATCTCAAGACAGGCCATACTGTTTAAATCTTCAATCCATCACAAACTATTAAACAACTGTTTACATTTTCATACACCACACATGGTGACCTAACAATCTCTTCTCAAGTTAATTAACCATATCCCTAATTCTCCCAACTGGATATTTGATCTCCAAAGAAAAGTATAGCCTCACAAATTTAAATTCCTATGACTTCAAGTCGCAATTAATTCTCAAGATAAACACAACAATTGTTACAAACCATCATCCCAATGGGTAACCCGCTTCGACTGCACATTCCGTTCAACTTACCAAACAACTCAAAGCCAAAATCTCTTGAATTTAATATTATCACACAGATTCCTCTTCAACTCCTACCAAGCCAAAAATAGATGAGACTAGGACCAGCGCTCTCCAAAATCCATACACACTTACCATTACTACTCATCAATCTCGTGCACTCTTAGCCAACACCAAAATCATTCAAACGTACAAGTGATCCATTACTACATTTCCATCATCTGAACTTATATCCTCAACTCAACAAGAATCATTCCTGAATTTACTCAACTTATATAATTAAATCAGCAACTAGCCATTGCTTAAAGTTTGGTACCAAGAATGACCTTAAACCTGCTAATAATCCATTCCCAAAAGTCTACGGATCATATAGCCTCAAATTCAATCGTATTCAATATGAACACAAATTCTACTATTTCCAACACCCTGATGGACCTATATCTTTCGAATCGATAAAATCATTTCCTAAAATTTGCTACTACAACTCCGAGTTAACAATAATTATTTTCTAAACTAGCTCGATATCTTCAATCCCCAAAGAAATACACGAACTAGATCATTACCTCCAATCCTCAAAGAAATCTACTCTAGAAAAATTTTCATATCAATAACTCAACTCTAATCAACCCCCTTTTAATGGTTACAAACTAATCACTCACTAGAGTAGATCAAGCTACAGCACTAAGTCTGTAAAACTAAGAACTCAATTCTTATTATAAATCAGTCCTTCAACTCTGCAATTCTAAAACCTTAAATCAAATAAGAATCATCTTCCGGAACTTCTAAGATCAATGAACTTACATCCCATAATAGAAAAATCGTCTCCCAAATCTTTCAAATTCTAAAACATTAATGGATAATAAATCATTTTCTGAAATTCTCAAGATTGGTGGCTTTAATCCAAAACATTCACTTTAAAAGCTTGTAAAATCTAAAGCCCCAATTGCCACCAAATTACTCATCCGAATCAACGAAATCTAAAACTTGAAATTTAATTATTTCCCCCAAAGCTTGTCGAACCTAACACCTTAATTACCATAAACTTATTTTCCTAAAATCTATAAGGCCCCAAACCTTAAATAAAATTCCCTTAAACATATCCTTAAAGTTCGCTGAACCTACACTCTCCTATCCTCTAGCCTCGTTACATAAATTCTACAAACCTTGACCTCAATCATCTTAAGCGACTTAAAGCTAATCCCTCTCCTCATTGCTACGTGAGTTCCCACCTTACAAAGATTGCCTAAACCATGACATTCCCTTCAGATCTCAACATCATACAAGCAAACCACATCGCTAAAAATTCAAACCTACTACACTAAATGTTCATGCCTAATAATAGTATCCTCGATTATACCGCCTTCCTGCCATAGTGTAACCCTTAACCCCAATTTCAACTCCGAACAAAACAAGTCAAAATAAATAAAACAAATAAAACAACATACTTCCAATTCCAATAAGATCAAACCAAACCAAACCAAAACAAGACCGAAACCACATAACAAGAAAATAAAACATACTAGCATGCAATAACATAGCTAAATAAATAAATACAAACAAGCTAGCTCAAATAAACTCAAATCAAATAAAACAAATCAAATAGCAACTTTAGTTAAAATAAATTTCAAATCACAACTTTAAAAACTTTCTGGTACTACACCTACGGGACATGTGGTTTTACCCAGGGCCAAACCGCTCTGATACCACTTGTGACGCCCCCAAATCCCACGTACGCACACGGGAAAATCGAGACGTCGGGAGAATGACAACACGGGTCACCACCCTATCGCCAAGTGCCAAGAGTGTGTAAAAGCAACAAATGTGCAAAAAAAAAAACACGCAGCGGATAAACAAAGTCATATAACTAAGTACCAGAATTTTTTCTATGTTTAATACAAGCCGTTCAAAACATACATAATAAAATATTACAAGCCACAAATATCGTTTCAAACCAAACTACAAAGCATAAACTCCAAATCAATACTTCTGCAGAGCCGCCTCCTCGGGCTCAGCCTCCTCCTCCTCCTCGACCTCTGCATCAAAATCTACGGTACCAAAAATGGTGCCACAAGTAAGTAAGATCCAAACGCCACAAGATAAAAATATATTAAACTCAAACAATATGCATGAAAGAATGCAAACGCACATGTCCCATGAAAACCACATTTTTCCACGCACGCCAAAATCCCATTTGGCCCAAAAACATAACCTTTAAAACCTGTCCTTGCCATTATCCTAGATAATGGCCCAAAATAGAGAAACTACCATTTTCCCAGAAAATAGATCACAAAGCCTAAAACATAACCTCGCCATTTTCCCAGAAAATGGCCCGTATCCAAAACCGTTCCAATTATTGCATGCACCATGATCTCCCCTAGGGATCATCCGCACACTCTGGCTCCTGTGCCACACCGCAGGTAACGACTACGCGTGTGACACCTAAACGAGCGATACCCAGTACTCATGCCCAGTGCGTTCCTGGACCAGGCCATCCTCTAGTCCCCGCCACTCTAGGGACCACAGAGTCGACACGACAGCGTTATCGTATCGTGCAATCCGGTCGTCGCTGGGGAATGTCACTCAGTATTTATCCACTCCCGAGTGACCAGAGGAGCTCAACCGAGATAATAACCCATCCCGGCTTGGGGTTGTGATACACACGCACCCGAAAATCCATTTACACGAGCAAAACTGGATTTTCTCAATTTAAATAAAATGCACATGAATGCATCATGCAATGCACGCCTCAAGATACAAAACAACCAACCAATCACAACATCAACAAACCAAGCAACTCCGTTCTCAATCCATCCGACCCCCGAACTCCTCGGACTCAGTCCGGAATCAACCAACCAGTCCAAATAAATTATTGTAAGAGCAAAAATATATTTAAATCTAAAATGAAGTGATGACTTGCAACCAGGCCAAAAGCCTCCGCTCGAGCGAATTCAGGCAGATTCAAACGCTCGACTGCCGCTCGACAGGGAGCTCGAGCGGGTTGCTGAAAAACAAAGATCGCTCGAGCGAAGACATTCGCCGCTCGAGCGAAATCAGGCAGAGTCGAACGCTCGATGTGCGCTTGATAGGACGCTCGAGCGAAATCAGGCAGAGTCGAACGCTCGACGTGCGCTCGACACCCAGCTCGAGCGAACATCGTATTTTGACAGATCTAGGGTCTTCCGCCGTCAGACCATATAAAAGGAATTTTTCACTCTATGGCCGTACTTTTGACTGGAAAACACTCTTTGGGACAGAAAAACACAGCTAGAATGATTCAAATCATTTGTTTTGAAGAGGGAATTCCAATTATTTCACGTACGTTGGAATCATACACGAGCACAGACGGGAGAAAAGCATTGAATCGTTTCCTTGGCTGCTCGACAGTGAGCTCGAGGAGTATTTTTCAGCATTTATTTTCTTCCAATATTCTCAGAACAATTATGGTGAATTCGTTTATGTTGAATTCCTTTTCTAGCATGAGCTAAATTTTATTTATTCTAGGAAAAAGATGTAACCTATTTCTGAACTATACTTGATTGTCTATGCTAATTTAATGCAATTCTCTCTTTGTTTATCTGATTTATTCTAAGTTTATTGCTTTTAATTAACTGGCCATTGATTAGATGATAATTAATCTTGTGATTTGCTATCGAAAGAGGTAATCATAGGGTAGATCTTGAATATTTCAGCATAGGTAAGTATAGAGATCGAAAGACTTGTATGAACCTATGTAGTAATTAAATCATTGATCTTATTGCTTTCTTGATTATTTAATTTGCATATTCTTGTGTGAATTGATAAACTAGAATCATTTCCAATTGACTATCGAAAGAGGCTGTTGGATGAATTAGAGATTTGCTAATAGATGAAAAAAATTAAATTAAAATAGCTGGATGAGAAAAGCATAGTGAAGAATTAGGTGAAATCGATTTCCTAGAAGTTTTCTTCCCATTAATTTGATCTTCAAACGTCAGATTTATTTCCTTTGCGTATTTCTCTTTGAGTTGATCCAGTTTAATTTACAACTACAAAAATCTTAGTGATTTCTCTAGATAAAATTGAGATTAGCATAATTTTGGTATTTGGCAAAAGTAAGGTACTAATCCCTGAGGACGATACTCTTCTTATCACTTTATTATAAAACTACGATACTGTGCACTTGTAGTTTTGCACCGATCATGAAGTTTGGAAAATACTTACAGCGCTATAAGGTATTTTTCAAAAGCTCACGACGTTACAAACGGCGGAGACAAAGCAACGTAACAGTGTATTTTACACTGTGGCCTGGGTTATAAATTACCCACTTTCGAACGGGGACAAACCAAGACACGAAATTAATAGGGAAGGGTCTAGGGATGTTTATGAAGCTAATGGAAGTGAGCTTTGGCCGTGGGTGGCGGCGCACGGCGGCGGATCGGTCACTTGAAGCTAATTTCGGCCTTGGAGAGTGAGGGAGAGTGAGGGCTATATACAACTCCGTTGGCCATGAAATTTCTTGAGGAAGGTCATGGTGATGAGAGGAACAAGATGGTGGTGGTGAAACACCATGGGTGGCCGTGTACGGCGGCATACAGTGGTGCAACCGAAACTCTAGCTATGGAGACCCATCGGAGAAAAAGAGAGAGTTAGGGGAAAAGAAGGACATGGGGAGGAAGCCCTTGATGTGGTGAATCCATTGGTGGTGCTTGGTGGCTGATTTGGCCATGTATGATGGCTCAAAGAGGAGAAAAAGGCTTGAAGACCCATTTGTTTGGAGGAGAAAAGAGAGAGATTGGGTGGCCGGCGTAGCACACCACAGGTGCAATAGAGCTCGCCGGTGAGGGAGGGACATGCCGGAGGTGGAGGTGGGTCACGGCGGCTGGAGGTGGCGCCGGTTGGGATGGGCTAAAGGAACGGACAGAGGGAGAGGGAGAGAGGTCGCGCGCGGGAAGGGAAGAAAGAAGAAGGAAAAAGAAGAAAAAAAAGAAAAAAAGAGAAAAGAAAAAGAAAAGATGAGGGAAAAGAAATGAGGTCCAATCCTCACATCCGGAGTCCAAAAACTGATCCGACGAAAACAAATTAAAAACCATAAAATGACTAAAATAAATTAAACACCACATCAATTAAAATAAAACCAATTAAAATACAATAATTAAAAATAAAAGAACTAATATATCAATTAAATTAAAAAAAAAACTCCTTCAGTGAAAATACGCGTAAAAACGGGATGTCACATAGCCCTTGCTCAATCAGTGACAAATCACTCAATTTCATATGGCAAAGTATTTCAAACAACTATACCAAAAATCCTTTTCTTTCTCTTCTTTTTTTTTTTTCAAATTTTCTTTTCTTTTCTCACTAATTCAATCACAAACAGCAATATTCAATAGTGTAAATCAAACAATTGAATTAAACACACAAGAATTGACAAAAGTAGAAGGAAACAATGAAACGAAACTCCAAGCAATTGACAATCCAAAGATGCAAGAAGCCCTAGATGATGCAATTTTTGGCCCCTAATCAATATGGTAGCCCAAAACCAAACCACAAACCCTTATGATAGAGCAATTGCAGTAACTCTAGGAACAAGAAAATTTTTGCACCCTTTTTTTTTTTTTTTTTTTTTTTTTGCAACCCTAGAACAATGAAGCCCTAGAATTAAATTTAAAGATGCAAGAATTAAAAGATAGAATTAGACCTGATTGGAAACATGGCTCTGAATACCAAATGATGTGAACCCGCGAAATTAGAATCCCTTGAACCCACAATCAATTCGAAAACTCATCCAAGAAAGCCAAAATCAAGTCAAAGGATGAAAGAATCTAAACCCATTGAGGAACTTGTTTCAAGCACCTAGATTATATTAAAATCTAGACATGTTGAAAAACCTGTCTAAAGAACCCAGATTACAAAAGAGGAATGCCACAAAAGTTGTGATTTACCTTTGATAAGTTCAAAAGTTCAATCAAGAACAAGATGAGATAAACTCAACTCAAAATGAATAAAATTCATCAAATTTCATAAACTTTCATTACTTTCATATATTGTTTAAAATGAGGCAACAAAGTGTATTTAAGCTAAAGCCTCACAAAACCTTAGGTAAAATAAAGCCCTATCTTCCCAAAATGCCCCTGATTGAATAGTGTCTCGGCTACAGTACCGCACTATAGTAACTAGACTACAGTAACCCTCTTGAAATCCTAGTTCAACAAAATAATTACTTTCCCAACATGCCCTTAAGTCCTTCTCATAATAAACTCAATTATTATAAACTAATAAAATAAGCGTTTTATATGAAATAAACAAGTCCAAGGCCCTTCAATCACATAAACATAAAATTAGGCCATAATTTAGGTTGCACTCTTCCATTACTTGTATCACATGGATGAGAATTGGATCTCATTCTTTCAAGCCCATCGTGAATGTTGGGCTCTTGCTAGACTCTTCGCAAGTGGATTGCACTAATCCTTGCATTGCTTCCTTACTCTTCTTAGCTCTCAATCTTGTGATTGTCCCATATGGAACTTGCAAAGAATCTCTAAGGCTCAGTCTACCTTGGTGCCAATCAAAACCTCATCCCTCTCTAAAAAATATTATGTTTTTAGCCCATCAAGTTTGTGTTAAATAGTGGGAAAATTACAATTATGATCATGTTTTAAAAATATTTTCAAAAATACCAAAGCCCCTGAAGTTCTAGTCCAACAGAGTAGATTTCTAGCTCAATTGGCATTCATTACCAGCTAAAAGGAGTTAAAGAAATTAGCTGAATCAATGTCACAAGTCTCAGACAATGATGATGAAGAGGACCCATAGCATCAAACCAGATTATCTCATTTACAACAACCTGTGTTATCACTAGCTCAATAGGGTTGACCAATAGATTTTCATGGCTTACCAATACTAGACTCCCAATATACTTCATTTTCTCTAATATAGGTTATCGTTATTAAAAATCTGTATCAATGATTTTTTTTTCTTTTATAAAGCAAGGATACTTAGATAGCTTCTTATTCTTTTAGTTTATGCTCTTAAGAAGTCGCAATGATCTTCCCATTCCTCTATTGTTGCTTGTTTACTTTGAAATACATTATATCTAGTCATCGTTAATTCATTATCTTGTTTCATTAATTGTTGTTTTCTTTTAAGATCCTTTAAATTATTCATAAAATGGTTTAATTCAAGTGTTGAATTATAATCTAGAATTTTAAATCATAAAGATTATGAAAATCAACACTATAAGCATAATAATAATTCATCATAAATTTAACATTTCATAAAAGAATAAAGCAATAAAACAGCAATATAATATAAAACCAATATAATAGCCCATGGCTCTGATACCAAAGACATATCCCAGGTAATATAAATTATAAATATACTAGTAATAATTAGTAATAATAGGCAGTATAAGCAGCCGTATGTAGGATGTCAAGATTATACAGGCGGTATATAACCGACCATATGCATGTATAAAGATAAAAGATAGAAATCATATATGATAAAATTGACTTCATTAAAAACATAATATTTACAATTAGATTATTTCTTAGAAGGATTGGAAGTAGAAGACATGAAAAAAAAATAAAAAATTACAAGAGAGAGAGTATTTTGGACGAGAGAATGAATGGCTTCAGATGAGGAATTTTGAATGTCTTTCTTCATTTACAGACTTCTATTTATAGACTATAAAATAGTAACAAACAGTAACTACCAATAATATATGCCTTATCTTCCTGCATAAACTTATAGTAAATAGAGTTAGTTCAAATATATACAAAGTCTTTTGTCCTATTCTTGGTTGGCAATAATTGACAATAATCTTGAACATAGACAAAGTCTTTTTTTCTTATCTTGAATAGTGACTTATTGTCTTGACTTTTTAACAATAATCTTATAAGAACATTAGACAATAGTCTTGATAATGAACAAAATTGCTTGTCTTTATCCTTTAAAAAGATAATGCTTCTGACATCTTTAATCTGTCATATTGAATAATTGGAGGAGAAGCAATGATTTTCTAGAATCACATAATCTGAGGGTCATAATTTATGAGTTCCAGTTCAAATGGATCCCACTATATATTATACTATTATAGTGTTACTACTTCATATAGTATATATATATATATATATATTATAGAGATATAGTGATGCTAATACCGTATGTTATACATATTTTATTAGGCCATAAAATGTAATTAATATATATTTTATATTAATAACATATGATTAAACAAATGTTCATATTTAAGATTAAAATTTTATGTTATAAATTATAAAATAAAATTATTTCATATATAATTATATATATATAATTATATATATATATTTCATATATAATTATATATATTATAAAGAAAAATTATATATAATATTAAAAATTAATTTATATATTTTATAAATTGGTCCGGTTTGGTGTCGGAAAGCCAAGAACCAAAATTGGATTGGGTTTAGCCGATTTTTAAAATGTAGGAGCCGGTCTGGGCTGTGTCAGTTCTCCAGTTTTTCGATTCAAATTTTCACCCCTAATTAAGAGGGTCCAGTTTAGGGCCTTCTACCACATTAAGCCCCACTTGGTTTCACAAATGGTCTCAACTCATCTCATTCCATCTCATCTCAACATCAAAATATCATTAAAATAATAATATTTTTCAATTTTAAATTTCCAAATCATCAAATCATTACCTAATCATTATAACTTTTTCAAACTTCAAACAAAACACAAAATAAAAAAATTCAAATTTCAAAATAAAAATTATATTTAAGAAATTATATTCTAACAATATTTTAATTTTATTATATTTATATTCAATTTTTTCTCTATTCTTTTTTAAACTTTTATGAAACGTCTTAACTCAAACTATTTCACTATTATTTACAAACAATCTCATTATTATTTATAGATTTCCCATCTCATCTATACAACCAAATGAGGGCAAGAGCAGCTGGAGCAAGGAATGGCACAATTTCCAATTAAAAGCAGTTTCTAACCATGTGCCTATTGCCCTTGAACACAGAAGCAAGCAGCCTTTCTTGTTCCAAGCCATTTCACTTAAGGCATTATGGTTAGGAGATAAATCTTGTCGAGTTGTTAACAAAGCTTAGGAAGAGCGACTCCAACCTTTCACCTATGTATTAAAATTGAAGCAACTCGAGCATCATTGAGGAAATAGAATAAAATATTAGTATGGAAACTTACAATATTTTAAAAAAAAGTACTTGAAACCATGTGGAGGGGATAAAATATTATCGGCCCAAAGTGGTTTTCTAAGCCCAGCACAAGGTTAAGGGTTTTATCAGGAGGAAAGAAAAAGAGAAGGAAGAAGGGGACAAAAGGCTGAGGAATGATAGAGTGTTAGGAGGAAAATGAGAAATGTAACAAAAGAAGAGGGAATGTGACATAAAGGAACAGGGGCAAGAGATAAAAGGGAGGGAACCAGATGATTTTAGGGGCTTCTACTTCTAGACCTCAACTTCCTCTTCAGCTTCTTCAACCTTGCGACCAGAGTACCAAAGATAAGATCTCTTCCAGAAAATAAATCCTTGATCTCCATTGTACAACAAAGATGCGAGACTATGAAGCTTGTAAAACAACTATATTATAGTGGATTCTCTCCTCCCCAAACTCCTGTAGATGTAGGCATTATGCCGAACTACGTAAATTTGTATCTCCATCTCTTTTATTTTTTCTGTATTTATTTCTTGTTCACTGTCATGGATGTATGCACTAACACCAGGCCATTGCCAGGGACTCCACTACACCGATCAAGGCCTGAATTGTCGTACTGGGCTGAGAATCGTCGTACATAAAGATTGCACTGGTACCGGGCCAAAACTTACTATCAAATTGTTCAAAGAATCATGCAACCATAGCACTACTTATATACTCACAGGCTAAGATGGAAAACAGCAAAACTCACCGTCTAAACAAAACTCAACCCACAATGACTAAAATGTAATCACAAGAATTACAAACAAAAGACAAAACACTTTGTTTCATTAAAACCCCTCCTTAAAACGCAGATCCTAACACACACAACGACTTCCCTTCCTCCCCTCAAAATTCCCCCTTTTCATTAATCCCTTCATTCTATTAATCCAGTTACTTCTCCTTCACACAGCTTCCTCTCAACAACTAACCCTTCCTTCTACACCTCTTCAAGGCCTCACCCAAGGCACCCGTGACAAAAAGAGAGTGGATTTGTGACAGGGGGCTTACTAAGAAGAAGGAGACATGACAGATATGTGCTAGCCTGTGTCGAGGTTGCCACAGTGATTGGATGTTCGGATCCCTTTGGGTGTGGTGGTGGGTCTACTGAAATGAGATAATGGTTTTGATGTATCAACTTGTTTACTACTTTATTCGAGGTGATATTGGTTGGAGAAATAATAGAGGGAAGGAAAAAAATATATAGAGAAATTTGGGAGAGGCTCGAAAGAGTTCAACTTGTACTTTGTTAATGATTGTCATGACACTAAACTACTTAAAACTTGGTTTCCATCAACTGAAAAGAGAATTTATAATTTAAGAACATTATCTAGCAGTTCATTTAACATAGGATTGTGAGTGATTGAGACTATGCAGCGCACCTCAATCATTGATATTTTAAAATGAGAAAATTTATAATGGCTGATCTTTGGGCCTTTAGAAAATTTCTTGGGCCAATTACTAATTAAATAGGGTCCACTTGGTCCATAAAAATATTAAATAGGCTTAAATCCAATATCGCTTATTCAAATTCCATAATTCACCATAATAAATTTTGGCCTCAGGGGCTATTTTGATATAACCCATTAAACTTATTTTAGCCCCAATATTTTATCCATATTTCATCCTTAATAATACTTAATAATTCTAGACCGGGTGAAGTTTTTAAAATATTTTTTTAACTTTTCTAAATAATATCTGTGACTTTTTGAAATATTTATCTTTACTTTTAAGTTTTTTTTCTCTATATTTCATTTTATTATATTCTTATTCTGATTTTGGAAATTTTTATTATTCTTTTAATAAATCATGTGTTGAAATGATATTTACATGTCATGTGTCAATATATGATTAGTTTCCACATGACAGTTGTGCCATTAGATGACTTGATGATAGATAGATGGAATGACTTATTTGAGACCTAGGTAGTGATTTGTGTGTGGCTTAAAACCTATGGACTATCTTGTAGTTAACCTAATTGTTAACGTCGTGTTTCAATCACCTTTGGGCTTTCAATCTTTGGCTTGCAAATACAAAGAAAACACCGCAAGACAGAGACCTTGGTAGAGACCGGGGAGTCTCCGATGCCAAAGTCAGTATCACCTTAATATTTTGTGCAAGTGAATAAGGAGTTCAAAGAGAGTCCTCTGTACTAGGGGATTGCCTTTTATACCTAGTTTCTAGGGTTATCTACCTATGCCTTATGTCAGGGGGATACGTCCCCTTAGTAGTTCTTTAAGTCAGGTTCCTTTAATGCGGCGTGGCTTTTGGGGTTGTGCTATTATTGCGGCGTGGCTCCCTGTCCCATTTATCTTGTAGGTCTACACCGTCAGGCTCTTTCTTCCCCATCTGTCATAGGATCAATGGCTCCTTGTGATTTATGCCGACCTGTCTCCTAAGAGCTACATGAGACTAGGCTCGATGGAGGGATCCCAAGGTGGCGTGTTCCCCCTTCCTTTGTGTGATGGGGGTTTCCCGTGCATTCAAAGTCGTAGTCTGACTTCTACTCCAAGGCCAAGGTTCTTTGATGGACCGATGGGTTGCCTGGTTGACTTGGGCCCCTTGTCTGGGAGGTCGGGCAGTACCAGACCTTTCCTCCTGTTAACTTGTTACGGGTTCGGTAGTAAGACAGGCAGCCAAGGGACGAGTGACTTGCTTGAGGCCTTTAACAGGAGTCGAGTAGGGTGCAAAGGCTGACCTCACCTTGTGTCTTTGGAGGAAGTCAAGCAGTACATTTAGACTGAACTCACCTCGTTGACCCTTGTAGGTATGAGGGGGGCAAGCAATTCATTAGACTAGACTCGCCCCATTGTCCCCTACATTTGGCTAGGGGCCGGACAACATGATAGGGCTGAGGTCGTTCTAAGCCATGTCGGTCAGTTGGGAGACCAAACCCACACTTTGCCACAAGGCATGTTGGGCCACCTTGAGGCCAGGCCGACCTGTTGGTCCTTGGCAAGAAGGTAAGTAAGAGATTCTTGTTGAAGCTGTGAGAGGCAAGTCAGTTAGTGTAAACAATTCCTAACACTTGCTAACATGATCAGTCCGAGGAGCATAGCATAGATTCATGGTGTTTTGTTGTTGGAGATGGAACTCTAGTCTTTTATCGGGCAGTCTGAGGACTAGACCCGCACTTCACTGATGGCCATGCCCTCCCTTTTGGTCCCTCGGGGAGGTAATCTATCAGACAGTTTAGAAGCTAGTCTACACTTTGTCACGATGGGGATAGGGTAAGTTGTTCTAGCGGCCAAGGGACTGGAGCTGCTTTCCTCTGTGGGGAGGTCAGGCCGCCCTAGGGGTTGGTTCTGCCTATTGACCCTCACAGGGAGGTAGGTTGTTTGGGCAATTTGTGACTGGACCTGATCCAATCCATTGGCATCGCAAGGATGATAAGTGAGGGTCAGGCTGGCGTTGATCCCAATCTTCATCATGGTAAAGGTTGAGGTATGTTTTCAAAAGCTGAATTGCCAGACCCACTCTCCCATGTGGGAGGGAGAAGATGGCCTTAAGGCTCATCTCGCCCTTTGGAGCTCTGCGGGGAGGTAAATTACCGGATAGTCCAGGGCTAGACCCACTTCCGCCTATTGACACTCACGAGGAAGGTAAGTTGTTGGGCAACTAAGGACTAGCTAGCACTTCACCGAGGGAGGGATCAAGCACCCTTAGGCATTACACCCATCCCTTTGGTATCTTGTAGGGAAGATAAATGTCAAACAACTGAGTAGCTGATCCGCACTTCGCCATGATGGGGACGAGGTAATTCGTTTGGACAGCTGAGAGACTGGGCTCGCTCTCCTCCATGGGGGAGGCTGGGTTGCTGGGGGGGCTGGACCTACCTATTGACCTTCGTGGGGAGGTAGGTTGTTTGAGCAGTTTGTGACTGTACCGATTCTCATACGTTGGCATCACAGAGAAGGTAAGTGAGGGATAGGCTTGTGCTGATCCCCTTCTTTGTCATGGTGAAGGTCGACATAAGTTGTTGGGTGGCCAAAGGGCCTGACCCGCTCTCCCTTGCGGGATGAAGAAGATGTCCTTAAGGCTCATCTTGCCATTTGGAGTCCTGCGAGGAGGTAAGTTATTGGAAAATCTGGGACTGGACCCATTCCTAGTTGTTGACGCTCACGAGGAAGATAAATTGTTGGGCAGCCGAGGGTTGGCCCACACTCCTTTACGGGAAGGATAGAGCAGCACTTAGGCGTGATCTTTGGTGTCCTGCGGGGGGGAAAGTTATTGTTGGAGATTCCGTTGATAGAGATTTATGTTGATGGAGGTATCGAATTTACACATTATATTCTTGAAAAAGTCACACTTTCATTAATAAAGTTTATATAATAGACAAAAAATTAAATTACAAATTACAAGACTTTTGGGAGCGTGATAGTTTGCTCCCCTAGCTTATTGTGATATGAGCCCCCCACTCCCCCTCCAGGGGAAGTTGTTGACGAAGACTGGCTATGGCTTCATGTGAGGTGCATATCTAATCTCCTCCACTGACTTCCTCATGCAATTATTCATCTTCTCAAATGGCGGGGGGTGGGCCATGTGTACTCTGCCAACTCTAGGCTTCAGCTCCTGCATGTAGCATACTATGCTAGGGCCATGTCTTTCACCTGCACAAGGTCCCACCTCCGCCGATGAACCCCCTGTGATGATACTGAATTCCCCCAATGGGATCCCTCCTGATGCAATGATTGGGGATGGCCATGTGGGGGTCTTCGCTCAGCTTCCCTTTGCCTCGAGCTTTCTGCCCTCCTTGGCCTATTGCCCCTCTCAACGCTTCTCTCTTGGGACCTTATCCACCACACCTGCTCTGGCTGGCGAGCAGGAGGATACCTTAGTGTCGGTCGATTCACCTGGCCCCTTCCTCCTCTCAAGGAGTGGTAGTCTTTTGTGGTGTGGGTGGAGGACTGGTGGTAAGTGCAATAATGGCGGGCTAACTAGTCATCATCTTGGGTGGGCTAGTGATCATCTTTTTGGATGGAGAGCGCTGACCGGTCAAGCCAAAATCCCAAGCCCTTTGAGGGGGCTTATTCCCTCCTTCCGTCTCGTGGTCTTCTTTCTGCCTTCTCACTAGCTTGGCCCTTGGCTAGGGCCTTCCCTTTCTTGTTCGCTAGCTCTAGTTCTTTTCTCCTCAACTCAGTCAGAGCGCAGAGCGTGTCCTTAGCATTGATGAAGTTGTTGGCCTTTATCCATGAACTCCCGTAGTGTGGTGGGAGCCCTACTTGCCAGCTCTACCATGAACTAGGACCGCGACCATACTCTTCCTATGAGTGCTACTAGGGTTATCTTCTCATCCTGGTCATCCGTCATCATGCACTCCTTGTTGAACCTAGACAAGTATGCCTTTAGGCTCTCGTCCTCCCCTTGTTTGATGGTGAGGAGGTATGCTGCAAGGCGCCTTCTTCTCCTGTTCACCATAAATTGTATAAGGACCCAGGTGCCAGAGACCCAAACCATACTCTTGTCGTTCCTTTAAAACTTAGCAAGAAGGCTCTATAGGCCAACTCCCATAGGAAACCATGCAGCGTCACATGTGCCTTGAAAGTTTCCAGGTGCTCGAGCAGGTCCCTTCTCCTTTCATACATCTCTATAAGGGGGACCCACTTTGGCGGTAAGGGCACTGCCATCACTTCCTTACTGTAGGGTAGGCCCATGCTGGTGAGTAGTTTGTCCACCGATGACAAGGTGCCCATCTTTATTTCCATCTCCTTGTATTTTCTCTTGAGGTTATGCAGCTTGTTCTGCATGTTCCTTCTCTCTTCCTCTGCGTCGCCTTCCTCTCTGGTGCTTCTAGACCCAACATACTCACTAATGTTGGGTCTTATGTCATTCCTTAGTTCTTTGGTTGTTCCCTGGAGCAACTCACTCTCTTTTCTGAGGGTATCCACCTCAGCAGTTAGCCACCAGTTGTTCCATTGCTGCTAATCTAGCTTCCATGTTCATTGACGTTACTTCCTCTTGTCCCCATATTGTCTGAGAATGGGTTCTTGCAGGCATACAAAAGACAAGTGAAGTCTATGAAGACCCCATATCCACTCTTAATGTTGTGTTTTGTACACATTTGGGACTGGCTCTCAACAACTCTAGTCTTTGGTCTTTAGCCTATGAACACAAAGAAAACACCGCGAGACAGGGGCCTTGGTGGAGGCCAGTGAGTCTCCGATGCCAAAGTCAATATCGCCTTAGTATTTTGTGCAAGTGAATAAGGAGTTCAAAGAGAGTCCTTGTACTTGGGAATTGCCTTTTATACCTGGTTTCTAGGGTCAGCTGCCTAGGCCCTGTGTTAGGGGAATGTGTCCCCTCAACAATTTCTTAAGTTAGGTTCCTTTAATGCAACGTGGCTTTCGGGGTGACACAATTAATGCAGCGTGGCTCCCTGTCCCGTTTATCTTGATGGTGTATACCATCAGACTCTTTCTTTCCCATCTGTCAGAGGATTACAGGCTCCCCGCAATTTGTGCCCACCTGTTTGCTCAGAGCTACATGAGACCAAGCTCCGTAGAAGGATGCCGAGATGGCGTGTTCCCCTTTCCTTTACATGATGGGGGGTTTCCCAAGCGTTCAAAGTCATAGGCCAACTTCTACTCTAAGGCCAAGGTCCTCTGATGGGTCGATGGGTTGCCAGCTGAATTGGACCCCCTTCTTATTTGGGCTTGCACTCTGGGCCTCTGGCCCAAGGGAAAAATCCTCTAACACCAATATTATAACTAAGGAAAAGATATTATAATTTTCATCATTTCTCATGAATTCTTCAAACTCATTTCTTCCTCTTTGCTCTGAACCAACCTCATCTCTTTCTTAGTGTGATATTGTTGCCCCCACAGTGTCGCGACTTTATAATAACTCAATTCATCAGTACATGTTAGAAAATAAATAAAACGGTAGTGATCAAATGAAGGAAGAAAGCAACGATATGAAGAACTCAATGATGAAGTGTTGAGAAGAAAAATTCTATTCACCTTATGTTCATTACAGATTTCCTAAGCTTTATACAAAGGGAAAGCAGACAAAATAAAGAATAAAACAAAATTACCACATCTATACAAAAGGGAAGTGAAACTTTATTTACATTCAGAGGTGCATTTACACCATTCTGCTAAAGGATAGAAAGCACAGCAGAGTACTATCATGTACCCATTCCATTTAATTTCCATCTTTCTCTGTTGCAGGCTGCATATTTGTCTGGTAAAACAGTAGATCAGGCCTTGATCTTTGCTCAATTGGACTCCATCTTATGCAGGCTGCATGTTTGTCTGGTGCAACAATAGCTACCTTCGATCCTTCCTCAATGGACTCCTTTTCATGCAATTTTTATGAGTACCCAAATCCTCTTATCGATTTCTCGAAGACAACATCATGACACTACAACAAAAATTGGATTTAGTGACAGATGAAACTGTCACAAGAAATGGAAAAAATGTCATGAAATATATTAGGTGACGGTTATAAACCGTCACCACCACCGTCACGAAATATGCGTCACAGAATACATATGGTGACAGTTTACTATACAACCGTCACTAAAAATATTTTTAGTGACGGTTTGTGATGTGCCATTTCAAATAACATTCGAACTTTTACTTTTCTGTGACGGTTAGAATCTGTCACTGAATATTACGTTCGAACGAAAAATATAACGCTCGAACATAAACTAGACAAATTGACATCTGAATTAGAGCAGGTAACGTTTGTTGATTATAGTTCGAACATATCATACATAAACGTTCGAACGTTATGTTTGAATTTAGATTCCAACGTAAAGGAAACAATGTTCGAACGTGCGAATCATAACGTTCGGACGTTCATTCCAATGTTAAGAAACTAGAGTTCAAACGCAAGAAGTACGTTCGGAGGTTTGGAACATTAAAAGTTTAAACATTCGAACGTAATGTTCATTTGTCGGTGTAAACGTTCGAACGTTATGTTACAATTTTGTGTGGTTACGTTGGAACGTGTGTTCGAATGTGGAATACTGTTCAAACATATTTTATTTACATTCGAACGTATATATCAAAAATACTAAACTCATCCAATTAATAAACATACCAATTATACCAATTATACCAATTGTATCATATTACATAACATGTTTCACAACCAACAATGTTTGTAACTGTTTTCCAAGTAGATATTAAAAATTTAATACACTAATAAAATTCATTTCTTTTTCTTTCCTCGTCCACCATGATTCTGTTGCAATGACATAACACGCTCCATTTGCAACATCATCTCACGCTGCACTTGCTCTTGGACCTCATTACGTATTCTTTCCTCTTGGTCTCTTTGTTGGTTCTGCAAACGCATCTCTAAATGAGACTGTCGCTCTAAGAGGGACTCCAACTCTTGTTGTCTGGATCTTATATACTTATTCTCGTATCGTGCAGCTTTTAACTCTTTGCTAAGATTATTAATTTGTGAAGTCGATGAGGTTGAGGAGGATGAACCGGCTTGAAAGATCGTCCCAAACCTCTTGCCATACTAGAGTTGGGCCCGAGCACTTGTGTGAAGATGTCTATGTCACTAGTAGAGGATTCCCCAAAAACTGACTGCATCTCCATCATTTTTTCCTACAGTTTGAAAGATCAAAACACACAATATACATATTAAAAGAAATACAAATAAAAAAGAATTTAACCATATGTTGCATAATTTATTTAACAAAAGGAATACTGCTAACATAATTAATTGCAGCGGCAGGATCCACTCACTCACTATGCTTATTAGTGTGAGCAACAGCATAAACATGAACGCGGGAAAAGTTTTCAGGATCATCATGTTTCTAACAAAACGACATTAGCAAATTTAAAAAGATAGTGTTAGTACTTATATAAAAGAATAACAAGAAAATAAATGAATTATATAGTTTATTAATTACCATTTTTTCAGCAAGACGATGGAATGATCTTGAACCAGCATGATGGTGAATAGTCAGAGCGGATCTATTATGTGCATTTGTAGAACTTAAGTGCTACAAATGCACATTAAGAATGTTAAGTGTAACATATATATATACACATATAAGATAAACAACAAATATTAATGTAAATAATTAAAGGAAATAAATCTAGAATACCTTATATTCTGGAGATGCAAAAAGATCACAACACTTTATCCAGTCATCTAACTTCATCTGCTGGAAAGGTGACTGTGCAGCCTCTTCAAACGACTCAAACTTCTTGAAGTGGTCGTGACATCATCCCTTGTGACGTCGGAATAGTGTAGCCATTAACTCATTCATAGTTCTCAAATCCTCGCTACGACCAAAGTCGAGGTCAAATTCATCCTAATTATAAATTAATTACGTAAAAAATATGATATACTAATTTAGGTGAAAAAAATAAACTGTCAAAGTAAACTCACCAGCACACGACTCCGAATGTGTTCCTTAATCTCATTCAGCATATCTCACCAGGAGCGCACATAAAATGGAGCATAAGCTCGGACTACTATACCAATATAGGAGGAAAGCGCTGCTGCACTATTATCTACTCCTCTAGTGGAATTATCAGGAATTGTGACTTTCAGTTTGCCGTGCCTTCGGTTTTTCTCAAGTGAGATGCCGCGTGTATAGCCATGACTGCGACGAGCGGGTGCATCAACTAATATAGATAATAGTATAATTTTTATAGTTAGATAGTTATTGAGACAAAAGTATTAATTATATAATTAATTATCAACAACATTTCCTTACTAGTAGGTGTCGACTGGGCATCGTTCTCTGTAGTGTTAACTTCATCTTCAGGAACGGACTCCTCAGGTGGGGAGTCCTCAATGGGTTCGAGACTTGGACTTGGTGGAGGAGGCACATTTCTTCTTTGTCTTTTTGGCCTTATACTTGAAATTGATTATATATACCAAAAAAATTTAATTAGATGAAATTAATTATAATTATAAAATTCTATACTCATATATGAATAAAGTTTTTAGTACTTTTAGTCTTCATCTTCGGATGTATTTTCCATGCTTGTTTCAGAATCTCTCTCTATAACATCTTCGTTATCATCATCAACCTCTTCTTCGTCCTCCTTATCCACTTCCCCTCTCGATTCTTCTTCGTCTTCTTCTTCTTCTTCTTACTCTCTTCTTCTTCTTTCTCGCTTTCTTGAATTGAATGATCATTTAATACAGACAGATCAAAATGGACGATTGGGACGTCATCTCTACATAAGGGGAGCAACTCAAGTGCACCGATGTCAACAAATAAGTTAATACCCCCTCCATCTTCCTGGTAGGCCTCTACATTCGGAGTGTCATCTTCATCTCCACTAGTATCATAATCTGCACTCGTTCCTACTTCATATATATTTCGAGAGACAAATTTTTGTACGACTCGCCAAGTTATCTCTCCACTATCTTCATCAGCACTTTTCATTGGATCAATCAAGTAATAGATTTGAATAGCTTGACAAGCCAATACGAATGGATCATCTTCGTACCATTTATATGCAGTATTGACACTCGTAAAATGATTATCCCTATATATCGAAACCCGACCACCGCCTGGATCCCACCAATCACATTTAAAGACATATGTTATAGACCCACCCAGATATTTCAATCCGATAATATCACGAATGACACCATAATAATCAATATCATCTGTTCCATAACTCCCCTCGACCAACACACCACAGTTTTGAGTCTTTCTATTACGTTCACGGTCTAGAGTATGGAATCTATAACCTCAAACCATGCATGCAGTGTATCGAAGTGCTCTATTTGAGGGACCACGGGCCAATGCATACAATTCAAAAGAGACAGATCCGGGGTCACGAGCACGTTGTTCCAAAATCTAACAATTGAAATAATGTTATTTATTAAATATTACCTAGAGTTAAAACTTTTATAATCTAACATATTATATAGAGTTTAGTTCATACACGTTGTTCAAACCATCCTGAAAATTCTTCCTCATGTCTTGCCACTATATTCTCTATGCCTTCCGTCTTAAGTTTGTCCATGTACTTACTGTATATATTTGCAAAATCATATTATTTTATGTCACAAAAGTTATAGTTAACCTCATTGAATCTAGAAATATTTAAACCTTTTACAACGACATACCTGAGATAGTGATCAATCTCCCGACAATTATTTAGCACGTACTACCGAACTTTACCCAACTCTGTATCAAGTAAATCGTAACCCGTTTGTGCACCCAAGGGTCGTACATTCTGAGAAAACACTGATAGCTCACGAGGAGGTGGAGCAACAAGATCATAATTTCACTCTTGACGACTAAATCATGTCTCAACACCACGAAGTTATAAAGAGTAAAATGTTAACCATTCATCGTGTATATAGGCCTCTGCTATTGAACCCTCGGCTCTGGCTTTATTCCAACAGTGCACTTCAGTCGACCCAAATATGTTTCAACTGGATACATCCAACGGAACTACACCGGTCCACCCAACATTATCTCCCGAGGTAAATGTATTGCTAAATGGACCATGACATCAAAAAATGATGGTGGAAAGATCTGCTCGAATTTACATAATATAGTAGCAATGTCTTCTTCCAGTTTCTGCAGCATATCTCGCTTTACTACCCGAGCACACAAATCCTTAAAAGACATACACAGTTTGGTTATGGCGACACGTACGGCATATGTTAGCTTTCCACGAATTCTCACTGGTAATAACTTCTACAAAAATACGTGACAGTCATAACTTTTCAATCCACCAATTTTTCAGTCATCAGGGCTTACGCATCTACTGATGTTTGAAGCATAACCATCTGGCATCTTCAAACCTTGCAACCATTTGCAGAAGTCCATCCTCTCCTCCCTTGTCATCTTAAAACATGCATGCGGCATGACCACCCTATCACCTTCCACTCGTAAATGCAGATTATGTTTAATTCTCATTCTCTCAAGATCTTTCCTCGTCTTAATCGTATCTTTCGTCTTTTCACTAATGCTCATCAATGTACCCAGTATATTATCACAAATATTCTTCTCTATGTGCATTACATCCAAACTATGTCACAACATGCAGGACGACCAATACGGCAAGTCAAAAAAAATACTACGCTTTGTCCAATTTAATTCTGCTACACCTCGTTTCTCTTGTTCTTTCCCCAACCTTTGCCAAAATTGTTCGCTGTCACATGTACCAATTGTTCCAGTATCTCTTCCCTAGACAACTCATTTGGCGTAATTCTATCCTCTACTCGCCCATCAAACTTAGCGGATTCTATTCTCCATGCATGATTTGTTGGTAGATAACGTCGATGAGTCTTGAAACACAACTTTTGAGAATATTTTAACCACTCACTAGTAGTTTCTTTATTACACGTCAGACATGCTAACTTCCCTTTAGTACTCCAGTCGGAAAGATTCCATATGCCGGAAAGTCATTTATCGTCCACATTACCGCAGCATGCATCTGAAAAGTTGTAGACGTCGATGCATCATAAGTTATGACGCTTGTTTCCCATAACTCTTTCAGCTCTTCAATCAACGGCTACATACATATGTCAATGTCATTCTCAGGTGATCTCGGGCCGGGAATAAGTAAAGTTAACAAAAAGTTGGGCGCCTTCATGCACCTCCATGGTGGAAGATTGTACGGAATCAACACTACAGGCCAAGTGCTATAACTTGTACTCATATTCCCAAAAGGGTTGAATCCATCGGTTGTGAGTCTCAGACGCACGTTCCGAGCTTCTTATCCCAAACTCTGGATAGTGATTATCGAAAGATTGCAACGCAAGTAAGTCAGCTGGGTGCCTCATAAATCCATCATTATTAACTCTTTTCTCCTTATGCCACTTCATATCGTGAGCTGTTTTCTTACACATATATAATCTTTGCAACCTAGGTCTCAATAGAAAATATCGCAAGACTTTAACCGGCAGGCTTTTCTTACCCTTCCACCTCGACTCTCCGCATACAGTACATGCTTGTTTCTCCTCATTCTCCTTCCAAAATAAAACACAATCATTCTTGCATGCATGTATGGACTTATACTCAAACCCTAATCCCTTTCTCAACTGTTTCACTTCATACAAGTTCTTCGGCGATCCAGACCCTTCAAGAAGCACTTCGTTGAATAAGTCTAATACCATGTTTATTGCTTTGGTTGACATCCCACACAATGACTTAATGTGAAGCAACCATACAATAAACGACATTTTGGAATGTTTTGTACAGCCTGGATACAGCTCGCACTTTGCATCTTCCCACATTGCAGGAAAATTTTCAGAATCATTCCCTCGGCCACTTGAGGCATTGTCGTCAACCTCATCTATAAACATCCCAGCTCCAATGTCACTTAACATCTCCTCCATCTCATCTCGCTCATAATCATCATCCACGTGTTGCGAATAATTCGGATGACTGAATAATCCATCTGCTGATTGTGCATATGGCTCACCATGCAGTACCCATCGAGTATACCCCAAATCCATACCATTCACAAATATATGACTTTCAACTTCATCCAACCCTATCGCACACAAATTTTTACAAACTCGATATGGACACTTAATGTAACCACGACTATCAGCAGAGACCCTTGCAAAATCAATGAAGGTTTTTACTCCACGTGCATAGGGTATGTAATCCTTTCCAAGTCTATCGCCTAGCCGCATCCAACTTTTATCCATTTCTAAAAACATCTAATTATTAGTAACACGTAGTATACTATAATACACATGCATGTCATGCTCCCATTCATATTACTCTTTCTCAAGGTAGTTGGTCCTATCCCATTCGAGATTATATTATCCATATTACACAAGTTCCGTCACTCTACTGCTTTCCACGTCAGTAGAAATATCGGCAACGCCTCCCCATAGTTCTCCAAGTATACATGTTCACATAGAGAGATTGTGACCCTATGAACAGTATACCCGAATAACAAGAAAGGAAGACACCGAACTTCATACTAAACGTGTTCAGTAGGAATAACAAGAATGTGCAATACAGATAATATAATCTCAAACTGTCCACACTGGACAATTCAGGAATTAGTGTACACCTAAATATACACTAATTCCCAAACGGGTCTAAGGTTATTTATGCAATGTCATACAATATCTTACAAAAAACACTAGAAAAAAATTCTCAACCATGTTGATTGAATTAAAAACTACAAACAAATATTCTCATGTGTTATATTGTTAAACAATAGGTTAGATAGAATAATATACTTACACACTACCTTTCTTGTAAAGAATGATTGAGAATTACCTGAAAGAACATGCCTAACAAGAATGTCCAATTACTTAACTGTCACAAACTATCCGACCTTGATAACCCTCAAGGCCAGATAGACTTTGAGAGTCAAGTAACTTGACAGACATTTCTTCAAGATAATTCTCAAACATTCTCTACAAGACGAGAAAGCTTATGAGCATATTTACAATATCTCTCTCTAGTTTAACAAAATAACACAACTATTAGCTCACTATATTTATTATAGATAAATACTATATTTTTTTTATTATACTTAGGGAATCATAATCTAATAAATTATAATTGTTTTTATATAATTATATTAATAATTGATACTTATTTATTTCTTATTTACTAATACTATACCTATATATTAGATTATAATTTGTATTAGGGATTCTTAATCTAATAAATTATAATTGTTATTATATAATTTCAAATATAATAAATATATTGCATATATTGCACAACAAATAATCACACTATATAAATACTATAATATATATATATATATAAATTCTTTAATCACACATATTATACAAATAATCCACAAATAATATGCCTCAAAAAAATACACACATCTAAAACATATTAATTTTAAGAATAAACATACACATAACAACAATTTTTCATTTTAATTCATGGTACAACACAATCCTATCACAGATAAAATTGACAATAAAATTTAACAATAGAGTTTTGTATATATACCTTGTGCTCACAATATCCTCCACTTGCAAATCACTAGTTTTCAACAAGCCACAACAAACAATCCTTCAAAAAATTCACAAAACTAGGTAGTTAAATACATACAAAAAAAATTGACAAATATAATATACATTGTAAATACATTTATAGAAAAACACTTTACCTTACTTTCTCCTTTGGGAGAAAAAAAATATACACAAAAAAAATAAACACAAAATCTCTCCCTAACTCAATCTAACCCTCTCACACTCTAACTCTCTCTCACTCTAACACTCTATCTAGCCCTCTCTCACTCTAAGCCTCCTCTTCTTCCTCTCTCTCTCTCTAAAACTCTGTCTCCCTCTCTCTCAATTCACGCACGGGATGAAAGCAGAATGAATATGCTTTCCCGTGCGTGAAAGTTTTATTTTCTACTTGTAATACAATAAACGTTCGGACATTCATTAATGAACGTCCGAACATTTCATTCTTTTGCTAACGTAACTAATTTAATGTTCAAACGCTAAGTTATCCCGTCCCAATTTTGCACAATACGTTCGAACGTATAATTATCTCACCCACGGCGTTAATTTAACGTTCGAACGTAACAACAAAACGTTCAAACGTTTTAGGGTTCCAAAGTTAAAGCGGGAAAAATCCCTCCTATTTTTCTAATACGTTCGAACGTATTGGGACAAAAATATATAATTATTATATATAATATTATATAATTTCATATAAACTCAATTTTGATTGATTAAATGAAAAAATAATCAATATTAATTGTAAATTATATATCATGTATATATATAGTTGAAATAATATTATATAATAGTATATTATACTACTATAGTCTATATATAGTATATATACTTACATATACTATAGTAGTATATAGTAGTATATGTACTATATATATTCCATACTATACTATATACTATAGTAGTATATGTACTATATATACTACTATAGTATATGTACTATATATTATAGTTATTATACTAGATTAAATATTATACATATATAATATATATTATTTATTATATTATGGTTATTATTTATTGTACTATTATATACACTAGACTATATATAATATACTAGACTATATATAATATATATTATATATTATAGTAGTCTTATATAATAGAATTCATTGAAATAGAATTGTTATGCAAAGATTTCTTAGAAAATCATTGTAACTTCTTAAGATCTGAAATTAAAAGTGTAAGAAATCACCCAAGTATTCTTGCTTTATAAAAAATAAAAAAAAATAAAAAATAAAAAGAGTAAAAATTCGTTGGTGCAGATTTTTATCAACGGTAACCTACATAAAAGAAAATAGAGTATATTGAGAATTTTGTGATGACCCGTTTTTGGGTGTTTTTTTTTTTCGCTGAAATATTTGTTTTTATTTTAATTAATATATTAGCTATTTATTTTAATTTATTTGTGTTTTAAAATTTGGTTTTTAATTTAATTTAATTTATTTGAGGTTGTGTTTTATTTCTTTTGGTTGTTTTGTGGTTTTAATCTTTTTTGGCGGTTTGTTTCGTTTTCCCGAAGTGATGATTGGACCTCATTTCTTTTCACATCTTTTTTCCTTTTTCTCTTTTTCTTTTTTTTTCTTTTTTCCTTCTTTTCTTTTTCCTTTCTTTTTTCTTTTCTCTCTTCTCTCTTCCCGCGTTCAGACCCCCCCCGAGTTCTCTCTCTCTCCTCCCTCTCCCTCACGCCGGCTCTCTCTCTCTTCCAGCCCATCGCCGTCCGGCCACCAACCGGACCCCCACCGGTCCCAAAAGTTCCCCCTCCCTCCGGCGCACCACCCCTCCGAAAGCCACCCCCAACCGGCCGTCCATTTGGCCGGAAAAAGCCCAACAAGGCCGCACGGATTTCACTCCGATCCGCCGCCGTCGCTCCACCTCCGGCCACCATTTCTTCACCACTTCATCACCGGTCCCTTGCCGTCCTAACCCACCCATTTCCGGCCTCCAACGACCACCGGAGTAGCTCCTACGAGCTTGTTTTCCGATTTGCTATTTTCGGCCATTTCCGGCGATTCCGCCGCCACCCACGGCCGTCCGTCACTTCCAATAGCTTCACAACCATCCCTTGACCATCCCCTATCAATCTCGTGTCCTAGTTTGTCCCCGTTCAAAAGTGGGTTTTTCAAACCCACGGCCACAGTGAATTTTCACTGTGACGTTGCTGTTTTTCCGCCGTTTGCAACGCCGCTTGTTTTCTAAAATTGCCATATAGCGCTGTAAGTATTTTCCAAACCCTATTTTCAAATTTTAATATATATTGCTCTTTCAATTATTTATCTGTTGTTGGTTGTTGATTCCGGACTGAGTCCGAGGAGTTTCGGGGGTCGGATGGATGGAGGACGGAGTGCTTGGTTTTGGTTGTATGTGATTGCTTGATTGTTTGTGCCATGAGGCGTGCGTTGCATATTGCATACATGTGCATTTTATTTGCGTGCGTTGCATATCGCATACATGTGCATTTTATTTTATTTGAGTAAATCATGTTTATCAGCATATTTGGTTGTTGGTGCTGTGTCTCACGAGCCCAAGCCGGGATGGGTTATTATCATGGTGGAGCTCCTCTGGTCACTCGGGAGCGGATAATACTGAGTGACATCCCCTGGGTTGTCGCAGGGCGACGACCGGATCGCACGATATGGTAACGATGTCGTGTCGACTCCGTGGTCCTTCTAGTGGCGGGGACTAGAGGATGGCCCAGATGGTTCGCGCTTGTGTCGTGAGTCTGGGCATCACTCGTTTAGGTGCCACATGCGCAGTCGTTACCTGCGGTGTGGTACAGAGCCATGTATACGGATGATCCCTAGGGGAGATCATAGTGTATGCATAATCGGAACTCCTCTGGTCACTCGGGAGTGGTTAATACTGAGTGACGTCCCCTGAGTTGTCGCTGGGCGATGACAGGAGCGAAAATTAGAGGATGGGTCTAGCCCGATACGCGCAGGGCGCGAGTCTAGGCATCGCTCTATTCACCGGCTCCGTGGCCTTTCGCTGGCGAGGGCTAGAGGATGGCCCAGATGGTTCGCGCGTGTGACGTGAGTCTGGGCATCACTCGTTTAGGTGTCACACGCGTAGCCGTTCTCTACGGTGTGGCACTGAGCCAGGGTGTGCGGATGATCCCTAGGGGAGATCATGGTGCATACAGAGCGGGTTGTGGTGTGGTTTTCGGTTATGATCCATTTTCTGGGAAAATGGTGATTTGGGCCATTATCGGGAATAATGGCGAGGTTTGGTTTTATGGATGTTTGTGGGCCTTATGGGTTTTTGGCGTGCGTGGTAATAAGTGTTTTGCGGGGCATGTGTTTTGGTTGTTCTTGCATGCATGTTGTTTGAGTTATATGTGTTTTTATCTGGTAGCGTTTGGGTTATACTTACCTGCGGAACCATTTTTGGTTCCGTAGCTTTTGGTGCAGAGTTCGAGGACGAGGAGGAGGAGGCTGAGCCCGAGGATGCGGCTCCGCCGGATTGCTGATGCTATGCTTTATATCTGTTTTTAAACCTGTATTTGTGTTTTTGTAATATTTTATTTATGTATGTTTTAAACAGCTTGTATTACGTTAAGAAAAATTCTGGTACTTATTTATTGACTTGCTTTTCGCTGCGTTTATCTTGTGCACTTTGTTGCTCTTGCACACACTTGGCACCCGTCGATGGGATGGTGACCCGGGTTGTCACCATCCGGACGTCTCGATTTCCCCGTGTTCGGGCATGGGGATTTGGGGGCGTCACAGGTGGTATCAGAGCGGTTTGGCTCTGGGTAAAACCACATGTCCCGTAGGTGGTACCAGAATGTTTTTAAAGTTTGTGTTTTAAAATTTATGTTAAGTAAAGTTGTTATTTGATTTGTTTTATTCGTTTATCTGTTTGAGTTTGTTTGCTTGTTTTTATTTTATTTAGTTATGTTTTAACATGCCGGTTTCTTTTGTTTCTTGCTGTGTTGTGTTGTTTTGTTTTTGTTGGTTTTATGATGGTTTTATTTGTTTTCTTAAAGGAGGGTCAAGAGTGGTGTTGTGTCAAGAAAATGGGAAGACCAGGGAGACCAAGGAAAAATACTCAGGAACCACAGGACAATACCTCCAGGGATGACTCCATAGCCGAAGCAATACGGCAGATGACAGAGTTTATGCAGCAGAACGTTAGGCCACAACAGCCAGGGCCTTGGCCACCACAAGGACCTTGGCCACAACAAGGGGGCCCTTGGCCACCACAAGGAGGGCCTTGTCCACAACAAGGAGAGTATTGGCCACAACCAAGAGGTCCTTGGCCATATCAGGGAGGACCTTGGATGTATCCAGGAGGGTCCAGTAGCATGGTGCAAGCCGGGTGCACCTATGAGCACTTCCTAGCGCATCGGACTCCACACTTCACTGGAAATGAAGATCCACTTCAGGCTGGAAAATGGATCAAAGATCTGGAGAAAACCTTTGAGGTGTGTGGTTGCACTGAAGCACAGCAAGTACTCTACGCCAGCTATCTCTTGCAAGGTATCGCTTCTGATTGGTGGGATACCAGGAGGGTGATGCTGGAATCTGAATTGGGATCTTTCGCTGCGGTGACCTGGCAGCGTTTCAAGAAGGAGTTCAATGACCGCTTCTTTCCCGCATCGGTAAGAAAGCAAAAGGCGAGAGAGTTCTCCAATCTGGTCCAAGGGGGCGCAACAGTGGAACAATACGCCCGGAGGTTCATAGAACTTGAGCGTTTTGCTCCCCACCTTGTTGTCACAGAGGAGTTGCGAGCAGAGCGTTTCCAGGAGGGACTACGCCCTGATATACGCCGTTTGGTGGTCAGCCATCGGATATCCACTTTTCAGGAGTTAGTGGATGTGGCCACCCTTATAGAGCGGGAAAATAATCTGAGTATGGGCTCCCCTCCAGGGCAAAAGAGGCGGAGTTTTTCTGGTGAAGGAAGCAGCTCGGGTTCGCCTCAGAAGTTTGTTCAGCGGACCGGGACTCGACCGCAAGCATCCTCAAGTGTTCGCATGGGAGGACGTGTACCTGTTTGCGGAGTTTGTAATAGAGCCCATGTGGGTGAGTGCCCTTCTGGTGGGGTTCGATGTTATAATTGTGGCCAGCAGGGTCACATTGCCCGAGAATGTACAAGAATAGCCCAAGGAAACCGTGGAGGTAGGCGCGGTGGAAGGACCAACCCGAGGCAAACAGTGCAAGCTCGGGTTTATGCTGTCACACCCGGAGAGGTGGATGATGAGGCACCAGCGACCCATGATGCTGGAGTAATCACAGGTATGGATTAAATTAATTTTAAGTTGGAGTTAATTTTTGGTGTAATTGGTTTTTCTTTGCTTTTTTGGATTTCATGGGTTGTGTGTTTGGTTCAGGAAGAGTCCGTTTGTATGAGTTTTATGCTTGTACTTTGTTTGATTCTGGTGCTTCACAATCGTTTGTGTCTTCCACGTTTGCTCGGGTGTGTAACTTGATTACGGAACCGTTGCCGAAGGCCATGGTAGTGGCGCTACCCGATGGTGAGATGGTGTGGTGTTCCAAGGTTGCTTTGGGATGCCCGTTAAATTTTGAGGGAAGATTCTTGGATGCTGATTTGGTGGTGTTCAAACTGTTGGGTTTTGATATCATCCTCGGGATGGATTGGCTATACCGATATTCTGCGAGTATTAATTGCAGAAGTCGGATAATTAGCTTTCAGCTTCCAGATGGTGATTGTCTGGAATTTGCGGGGAGTAAATTAAAGGAAAAGCCGATGATCATATCGGCGATTCAAGCAAAAAGAGAGATTGCATGGGGAGCGGATGCATTCTTGGTTCAGATGGTGTCCACGCCGTCTGAGAAGAAATCTGTGGCAGCCATTCCAGTTGTAGAAGAATTTCCCGATGTGTTTGTGGATGACTTGCCCGGACTACCCCCTGTTCGGGAGATGGAATTTGCTATAGACTTGGAACCTGGAGCGGCTCCTGTGCATAAAGCTCCTTATCGCATGGCACCGGCTGAATTAAAAGAGTTGAAGACTCAGTTGCAAGAATTGGTAGAGAAGGGATTTATTCAGCCTAGTACGTCGCCGTGGGGTGCTCCAGTTTTATTTGTTAAAAAGAAAGATGGAACCCTTCGTATGTGCATTGATTATCGGGAATTGAATAAGGTGACCATCAAAAATAAATATCCTCTCCCGCGGATAGATGATTTATTTGACCAGTTTCAGGGAGCGGCCGTGTTCTCTAAGATTGATCTGAGATCGGGATACTACCAGCTGAGAATCAGAGACCAGGATGTGCCTAAAACTGCTTTCAGGTCAAGGTATGGGCATTATGAATTTAAGGTGATGCCATTTGGGTTAGCTAATGCCCCTGCTGCTTTCATGGATTTAATGAATAGAGTGTTTCGGCCTTATCTGGATTCCTTCGTGGTAGTATTTATAGATGATATTCTGATTTATTCCCGAGACGTCGAAGAGCATGTGTATCATCTTCGTCTGGTACTTGGGAAATTGAGAGAACACCAACTGTATGCCAAGCTCAGTAAGTGTGAATTCTGGTTGGAAGAGGTTAAATTTCTTGGACACGTAATTTCCAGAGATGGAGTGGCTGTCGATCCTGGTAAGATAGAAGCTATTCTGTCATGGCCGCGCCCGACTACAGTGCGCGAGATCCAGAGTTTCTTGGGGCTTGCCGGATACTACCGAAGATTTGTAGAGGGTTTTGCTCGCCTATCCGGACCTCTCACAGCCTTGACTCGGAAGAATACAGAATTTGTATGGTCAGATAAATGTGAGAGAAGCTTCCAGGAATTAAAGAACAGGTTGACGACGGCACCAGTGTTAGCACTCCCAGAACCACATAAGCCTTTCGTAGTCTTCAGTGATGCGTCTAAGTTTGGTTTGGGTTGTGTCCTTATGCAGGAAGGACGGGTTGTAGCCTATGCATCTCGTCAGCTTAAGGACCATGAAAAGAATTATCCGACGCATGATCTAGAATTGGCTGCGATTGTTTTTGCACTCAAGATCTGGCGGCATTTCTTGTATGGGGAAGCTTGTGAGGTATTTACCGATCACAAGAGCTTGAAGCATTTGTTTTCCCAGAAAAATCTGAATATGAGGCAAAGGCGTTGGCTGGAGCTAATCAGTGACTATCAGTGTGAGATCAAGTACCACCCGGGGAAGGCTAATATAGTTGCTGATGCTTTGAGCCGGAAGTCACATTTGGAAGATGAAGCCGAGCCATCAGAAATGGATTCGTCGCTTTGTGGAATGAGAAGGCTCCTTATAGAGAGTTCGCAGCAGGTAGAGATTTTATCTTCAGTTCTTGATATTCGGGTAACCGATTTTGAAGAATTGAAGACTCTCCAAAGAAAGGATCCGAAGCTGCTGAACATCAGGAAAAGAGTCAGAAAATCTCGAGGGCCGTTGTATTATAGCATGGATAATAATGGGATACTTCGGTTCCGAGATCGCAGGGTGGTCCCTAAAGACTCAGAATTCAAAGAACGGATCATGGCGGAAGCTCATGCGGCCCCTTATTCAGTTCATCCCGGCAGTACAAAGATGTATCGGGACTTGAAGAAAAATTACTGGTGGGATGGAATGAAGAAGGACATCGCCTTACATGTGGAGAAATGCCACACATGCCGACAGGTAAAGGCCGAACATCAGAGACCTGCGGGTATGCTCCAACCCCTCCCAATTCCTGAGTGGAAATGGGATGACATCACGATGGACTTTGTTGTGGGTTTGCCGAGAACGCCTAGTGGGAAAAATTCTGTTTGGGTGATTGTGGACCGTTTGACGAAGAGTGCTCATTTTCTGCCTGTTAATAATACCGACTCTTTGGGTAAGTTGACCCGCTTGTATGTCAAGGAGATAGTGCGACTACACGGCATACCAAAGAGTATAGTGTCAGACCGAGACCCGAGGTTCACGTCGCAGTTCTGGAAGAGTTTGCAGACAGCTTTGGGTACTAAATTGAAGTTCAGTACTGCTTATCACCCGCAGACAGACGGCCAGTCAGAGCGCACCATACAGACCCTGGAAGACATGTTGCGCGCATGTGTCATGGAATTCCAAGGGAGTTGGGAAAACCATTTGCCGCTCATCGAGTTTGCCTACAATAACAGCTTTCATGCGACCATTCAGATGGCTCCCTATGAAGCTCTTTATGGGAGAAAGTGCAGGTCACCCTTGTGTTGGGATGAAGTTGGGGAGAGTAGAATTATTGGACCCGAAATAATCCAAGAGATGCAAAGCCAAGTCCGGATCATCAGAGATAAAATGGCGGCAGCTCAGAGTCGCCAGAAAAGCTACGCTGATACCAGGAGGAGGGAGTTGACTTTTGAAGTTGGTGATTGGGTTTACCTTAAAGTCTCTCCCATGAGAGGTGTTAAGCGTTTTGGTAAGAAGAGGAAGTTGGATCCTAGGTATGTCGGCCCTTTTCAGATTCTGGAGAGAGTAGGGTCCGTCGCCTACAGAGTTGCTTTGCCAGATTATTTTGGGGATGCTCATGATGTCTTCCACGTATCATCCCTGAAGAAGAGCTTTGGACAGCAAGAGCCACGCTTCGTCGACCCAGCGAGTATTCAGTTACAACCGGATCTCACTTATGAAGTTGTTCCGTCGCAGATCATGGATTGGAAGGAGCAACAGTTGAGGTCCAAGACGATACCGTTGGTTAAAGTGGCTTGGGGAGATCCGTTAGCACAAGACTTCTCTTGGGAGCGAGTAGAGGACATGAGGGAGCGGTACCCATACTTGTTTGAATGATGAAGGTATGTATTTTAATCTTGGTCACAGTTGGTTTATGTACGTTTGTGTGGCTTGTTTTAAGTTGGTGGTGATCTTGCAATTTCGAGGACGAAATTGTTTTTAAGGAGGGGAGGATGTGATGACCCGTTTTTGGGTGTTTTTTTTTTTTTCGCTGAAATATTTGTTTTTATTTTAATTAATATATTAGCTATTTATTTTAATTTATTTGCGTTTTAAAATTTGGTTTTTAATTTAATTTAATTTATTTGAGGTTGTGTTTTATTTCTTTTGGTTGTTTTGTGGTTTTAATCTTTTTTGGCGGTTTGTTTCGTTTTCCCGGAGTGAGGATTGGACCTCATTTCTTTTCACATCTTTTTTCCTTTTTCTCTTTTTCTTTTTTTTTTTTCTTTTTTCCTTCTTTTCTTTTTCCTTTCTTTTTTCTTTTCTCTCTTCTCTCTCCCCGCGTTCGGACCCCCCCCGAGTTCTCTCTCTCTCCTCCCTCTCCCTCGCGCCGGCTCTCTCTCTCTTCCAGCCCATCGCCGTCCGGCCACCAACCGGACCCCCACCGGTCCCAAAAGTTCCCCCTCCCTCCGGCGCACCACCCCTCCGAAAGCCACCCCCAACCGGCCGTCCATTTGGCCGGAAAAAGCCCAACAAGGCCGCACGGATTTCACTCCGATCCGCCGCCGTCGCTCCACCTCCGGCCACCATTTCTTCACCACTTCATCACCGGTCCCTTGCCGTCCTAACCCACCCATTTCCGGCCTCCAACAACCACCGGAGTAGCTCCTACGAGCTTGTTTTCCGATTTGCTATTTTCGGCCATTTCCGGCGATTCCGCCGCCACCCACGGCCGTCCGTCACTTCCAATAGCTTCACAACCATCCCTTGACCATCCCCTATCAATCTCATGTCCTAGTTTGTCCCCGTTCAAAAGTGGGTTTTTCAAACCCACGGCCACAGTGAATTTTCACTGTGACGTTGCTGTTTTTCCGCCGTTTGCAACGCCGCTTGTTTTCTAAAATTGCCATATAGCGCTGTAAGTATTTTCCAAACCCTATTTTCAGATTTTAATATATATTGCTCTTTCAATTATTTATCTGTTGTTGGTTGTTGATTCCGGACTGAGTCCGAGGAGTTTCGGGGGTCGGATGGATGGAGGACAGAGTGCTTGGTTTTGGTTGTATGTGATTGCTTGATTGTTTGTGCCATGAGGCGTGCGTTGCATATTGCATACATGTGCATTTTATTTGCGTGCGTTGCATATCGCATACATGTGCATTTTATTTTATTTGAGTAAATCATGTTTATCAGCATATTTGGTTGTTGGTGCGTGTGTCTCACGAGCCCAAGCCGGGATGGGTTATTATCACGGTGGAGCTCCTCTGGTCACTCGGGAGCGGATAATACTGAGTGACATCCCCTGGGTTGTCGCAGGGCGACGACCGGATCGCACGATATGGTAACGATGTCGTGTCGACTCCGTGGTCCTTGTAGTGGCGGGGACTAGAGGATGGCCCAGATGGTTCGCGCTTGTGTCGTGAGTCTGGGCATCACTCGTTTAGGTGCCACATGCGCAGTCGTTACCTGCGGTGTGGTACAGAGCCATGTATACGGATGATCCCTAGGGGAGATCATAGTGTATGCGTAATCGGAACTCCTCTGGTCACTCGGGAGTGGTTAATACTGAGTGACGTCCCCTGAGTTGTTGCTGGGCGATGACAGGAGCGAAAATTAGAGGATGGGTCTAGCCCGATACGCGCAGGGCGCGAGTCTAGGCATCGCTCTATTCACCGGCTCCGTGGCCTTTCGCTGGCGAGGGCTAGAGGATGGCCCAGATGGTTCGCGCGTGTGACGTGAGTCTGGGCATCACTCGTTTAGGTGTCACACGCGTAGCCGTTCTCTACGGTGTGGCACTGAGTCAGGGTGTGCGGATGATCCCTAGGGGAGATCATGGTGCATACAGAGCGGGTTGTGGTGTGGTTTTCGGTTATGATCCATTTTCTGGGAAAATTGTGATTTGGGCCATTATCGGGAATAATGGCGAGGTTTGGTTTTATGGATGTTTGTGGGCCTTATGGGTTTTTGGCGTGCGTGGTAATAAGTGTTTTGCGGGGCATGTGTTTTGGTTGTTCTTGCATGCATGTTGTTTGAGTTATATGTGTTTTTATCTGGTAGCGTTTGGGTTATACTTACCTGCGGAACCATTTTTGGTTCCGTAGCTTTTGGTGCAGAGTTCGAGGACGAGGAGGAGGAGGCTGAGCCCGAGGATGCGGCTCCGCCGGATTGCTGATGCTATGCTTTATATCTGTTTTTAAACCTGTATTTGTGTTTTTGTAATATTTTATTTATGTATGTTTTAAACAGCTTGTATTACGTTAAGAAAAATTCTGGTACTTATTTATTGACTTGCTTTTCGCTGCGTTTATCTTGTGCACTTTGTTGCTCTTGCACACACTTGGCACCCGTCGATGGGATGGTGACCCGGGTTGTCACCATCCGGACGTCTCGATTTCCCCGTGTTCGGGCATGGGGATTTGGGGGCGTCACAAATCTTGTAATGGTAACCATGAAAATCCGTTGGTTAGCTCGTTCTTGCCAAGAAGGTTTTAAGGGGTGGTCCCGGTGGTGTTCCATCAAGATCTTAATCTACTTATTTCTCTTTTATATAGGAAATCTTTGCATAAAAATTCTGTTTCAATGAATTCTTTATTCAAACTTGAAACATCTACTATCAACACACCATTAGAAACTGAAAATGTAAACCAAGAAGATTATAGCATAATAGACATAAAAAGAAATTTATAAGATTGGACAATTCCTAATGTACCTAAAAATCAAATATATAAACAATCAACTTTCTCCTCAAAATTATCATTTCTTACAAATTATACAATTAAAACAGTAGAGAAAACTATTAGCCTAAATAATGACTATGAAACATTACAATTATTAACATAAGAAGCCATTAAACACCATAAGGAGCAGAAATATTCATTTATACATATTTGATTGGTACAAGTGGCTGTAAAACCACTTACCAGAAATGGACTAAATGCTTCGGTATTACTCTGTTTAAGGGATGGAAGACATTATAATTTTCATGATTCATTACTTGGCATGGTTGAATCTAGTCTATTTCAATGTCCAGTATATTTTAACTGCTTAATTATTCAATTTAACTGATACTAATATTTTACATGCCTTAACATTAAATATTAAAACGAATGGCTATCATATGATGAAAGGATCACATCCTTTAACTGTAGTATATAGGATCCATTATAAATTAATGAAAACAACATTAGAGCCACAGACTCTCATTACTAGTCCAAAAGGCTACAAATTCTAGCATACAAAATCCTAAACAGATTCATTGGAATCAGATTACTCTTCCTAATCAATGGCAATTAGAAAATATTATTCCATTACTGAATGTAGAAAATAATTCTAAAGATGATTTAGATTATATAGAACAAAACCAGGACGGAACAGTCCAAATTGCCTTTCAACCTTTTAGGAGATCATTTTCTCATTATTCTTCTCCAGCACCCTCCAGCTACCATAAACCACGATATACAATCAGTAGGAATAGGTCACAAAATTTTGATAATAGATCTGCAATCACTTCAATTTCTAGAAATAAATCACAAAATTTTGATACCAGATCTCAAAATCTAGATACTCAAATCTGGAGAGTTATTCCTGAAAATATTATTGATACACCTGTATATTCAGTCAATCACCCTGATTTAGCATCCTCTTCTAATCCCCATCAGAATAAAGAACCTTCTTCTCTAACATATTCACAAGTAGTTGGAGATGACGCCCAAATATTTACCCTGAGTAAAGAAGAATTTAAAATTAATAAAGAATATCTTAAACAAGATTATATGAAAGAAGAAAATAAATAGAAAAGACTTTCATTTTTCTCTACTTTCTCAAAATTAGAAAGAGATTATATCCAAATAAAATACTATGAATATTTAGAAAGTATACAGATTAATATACCTTTTTTTACATGGTTTGAAATATATAAATCAAATCAATTGTCGACTATAAATAGGACTACTAATCAATGGGTTAGAGTAGAAAATAATCAAATTATTTATGAGGAATACACTCCTTTTAAAGCTATTAAGTATAATCAAAGAAATACACAGATATTAGCATCACCATTAAAGAGGTTAACTTCTCCAGAAACTAAAAATATTGATAATATAATTCAACAAAATAATTATACTAATTTATAGTTAAAAACCATGAGTAAACAATTAGAAAGAATTGAAAACTTAATATCCCCTATTAAAACTCATGTTAAAGAAGTTAAAGAAATTCCTTTGTTTATTCCCCATGAAATACCTGCTCACTTAAAACCAGTTTTTCTAAGACCAAAGAATATTTACTAGAACAAATCTCTAGCAAATTAGAAAAATTAAATATTGATAATAATGCATCCACTTCAAAACAATCTCATATTAATGTATTAAGTAAAACAGATTCACTTGATTTATCTGATTCTGAAATTAATAATATTGAAAATCAATTCAAAGAATTACAAATAAACAAGATTAAAGGAAATCATAGTAGGGAATTTTATCCTAGGGAATCTGCAAGGCATATTTCTATTACTCGTAATTGGTATCCAAAGCCTACCCCTCCGGATATACAATTCGAGGAAAGAGAACATATAGTAAGATCTACTTTTGCACCAGATGCATTATATGAATGGAATATAGATGGATTATCTGAGTATGAAATATTAAATCATTTTCAAGAAATGATTATGGTAGCTAATGTTTATAAAACTAGTAGGAGGACAGATCATCAAGTAGCACATGTTCTAGTTACAGGTTTCACTGGCCAATTAAAAGGCTTGTGGGATCATTATCTTACACAAGAATAAAGAATAAGAATATTAAGTGCTTATAAACATGATGACAATATGCAAGAGATTAAGACAGAAGATGGTCAACCTATAGAAGATACTGTTAATACTTTAATATTTATATTAACAAAACATTTTATAGGTGATCATTTTCAATTTAAAAAAAGAAATAGTGATTTATTAATCAATTTAAGATGTCCTAGATTATCCGATTTTAGATGGTATAAAGATGTCTTTCTAACTAAAGTTATGATCAGAAATGACTGCTAACAACCATACTGGAAGGAAAAGTTCATAGCCGGACTTCCATATTACTTCGCCCAAAAGGTATGAGAATCTTTAGTAAAATCAGATGGTACTATTGATTTTATTAATCTCACATATGGAGATATAGTATCTTCTATTAATAGAACAGGTCTGATTATGTGCAACGACTTAAGATTAAAAAAGTAAATGGAAAAAGAAAAGAAATTTGCTACAAAAGAATTAGGTACATTTTGTGAACAGTTTGGTTATTCTCCATTATTAGCTCCTTCTACAAGACATAAAAAGGGAAAGAGAATTTATAAAACTTATCCAGCTAAGAAAAGAAAATATAAAAAACCTTACAAAAAGCCAAAAGAAAAACAAGTATATAATAAACCAGAAAAGAGTACAAAAAAGTTTAATAAAAAGAAAAAACAAATTGTATGTTATAAATGTGGAAAGGTTGTACATTATGCATCAAATTGTAAGGTTAAAAAAGAAATTAATGAATTAGATATACCTGAAGAAGTAAAAGAAAAATTACTAAATATTTTTATACAATCAAGTGAAGAAGATAAAATCTTTTCAGAAGAAGATGAAATCTATCAACCTTTCCACATGAAAGAAAAGAATATTTAGAAAAATTAAAAGATACTTTTACTAATCCCAAAACTTCTGAACCTAATTCAACCCCCTCATCATATGATTTTTTAGAAATAGTAAATAGATTCCAATTAGAAAAACAAAATATTACTTTAAAGGACTTACAGCAAGAAATTAATGAAATAAAGAAAGAAATTAGAAATTGGAAAGCTTCCAATACCAAACTTGAAGTTTCTAATGAACAATTATTACAAGAAATTCTACTATTAAAAATAGATAAAAATAATGACACTCCTAAAAAAGAACAAGGAGAAAGCTCAGCAAAAATTACTAAAGAGGAATCAGATAATTTTATAAATATACTTAGTAAGATGAATTTTCAAAAATGGTATACTGAAGTAACTATTTCTATTAATGAAGAGTTCTCTTTTTCTGCAATAGCTTTATTAGATACAGGTGCAGATCTAAACTGCATACAAGAAGGAATAATACCCTCTAAATATTTTTAAAAAACAAAAGAGACATTATCTCAAGCTAATGGAGCAAAATTAAACATAAGCTATAAATTATCAAATGCACATATATGTAATGGTGGAATTTGTTTTAAAACAACATTCATTCTAGTAAAAAACATCAACACCAGAGTAATATTAGGAAACACATTTCTTGCTCTGCTTTACCCTTTCTCTGTAACAGAAGAAGGAATTTCTACTAAAGTATTAGGAAAAGAAATTCAATTTAAATTTTTATTCCCTCCAGTCTCAAGAGAAATTAATTCTTTAAAAGAAGCCTCATTAACTAAAGAAATGAATTTTTTAACAAAAGTTAAAATCAAAAGAAAAGAAAAATAAATAAATTTCTTAAAACAAGAATTAAAATATAAAAGAATTGAAGAACAATTAAAAGATCCTTTATTAATTCAAAAAATTAATAATTTTAAAAATATAATTGAAAAAGAAGTATGTTTTAATTTACCTAATGCTTTTTGGAGTAGAAAACAACGTATAGTTGAATTACCTTATGAAAAAGAATTTTCTGAAAAGAATATTCCTACTAAGGCTAGACACATTCAAATGAATAAGGAATTATTAGAATTTTGTAAACAAGAAATTAATGATTTATTAACTAAAGGACTTATTAGAAAGAGCAAATCACCATGGAGTTGTGCTGCTTTTTATGTACAAAAATAAGCAGAATTAGAAAGAGGTGTTCCTAGATTAGTCATAAATTATAAGCCTTTAAATAAAGTTTTACAATGGATCAGATATCCTATTCCTAATAAAAAAAGATTTATTATCTCGACTTTATGCTGCTACTATATTTTCAAAATTTGATATAAAAAGCGGATTTTGGCAAATCCAGATTGCTGAAAAAGATAGATACAAAACTGCATTTACAGTCCCATTTGGACATTATGAATGGAATGTTATGCCTTTCGGATTAAAAAATGCTCCTAGTGAATTTCAAAATATTATGAATGAAATATTTATGCATTTCACTCATTTTTCTATAGTTTATATAGATGATGTATTAATATTCTCTTCATGAATTGAACAACATTGGAAACATTTAAATACTTTTGTCCAAATCATTAAACAAAATGGATTAGTAGTTTCATCATCTAAAGTTAAATTATTCCAAAACAAGATTAGATTCCTTGGACATGATATTTATCAAGGAACTATTACCCCAATAAGTAGGGCTATAGAATTTGCTAATAAATTCCCTAATGAAATAAAGGATAAGCAACAACTACAAAGATTTCTAGGAAGTCTAAATTATGTTGCTGATTTTTATCAAGCACTTAGGCCGTTATGTAAACCATTATTCAAAAGATTAAAAAAGAATCTACCTTCATGGACAGAGGAACATACAAATATTATAAAACAAATAAAGGATCATGTTAAGAAATTACCATGCTTAGGACTCCTATCTCCTAACGCTTTTAAAATTGTTGAAACAGATGCCTCTGATCTTGGTTATGGAGGAATGAAACAAAAATTATCAGATGAAAAGGAACAGATTATTCGATTCCATTCAGGATGCTGGAATCCTGCTCAAAAGAATTATAGTACTATTAAAAAAGAAATTTTAGCTATTGTATTATGCATTTCTAAATTTCAAGATGATCTTTTGAATCAAAAGTTTTTACTTAGAATTGATTGTAAGTCAGCCAAGGAAGTTTTAATTAAAGATGTGAAAAACTTGGCTGCTAGATAAATTTTTGCAAGATGGCAAGCTATTTTAAGTATTTTTTATTTTGATATTGAGCATATTAAAGGAGATTCTAATTCTCTTCCTGATTTTCTATCCCGAGAATTCTTACAAGGAAAATCATGTCTTCCTCAAAGTCTAGAGTAAAATCCAAATCCTCCTATGCCAAACCACCTTCTCCTCCTTATTCTTCACCTTGTCCTTCCGTTACAACAAAACCCTATACAGTACTAGGGACATTACCACAAAACATTAGGCCATCCTATAATCCATTTTCACCATTATCCTCTCCAAAATTACCTACATACTCAAAAGCTGTTTCTTCTTCTGGTTCTTCTCATTCTCAAATTATCAATCCTCCACCATTATCTCAGCCCTCTGCAACTCTCATTATCTTCAAAACCCATTGACATCTAATCTTTCCTATTGAATCAGAATTACAACATTTATCTGAACCTCAAAAATTGCTTGACGCTTTTCTATTACCAGATTGGCATTATGTTCCCCAAAACATTACCAAGACCCAGAACTTTTATGAATTTATTTTTGTAGACACAGATTCTATTATTATTTCTGAAATCTCCTGTTCTCTACAATCTCAACCTTCTCCACCTGCAACTCCGATTATTGCATTCCACAAAGTTACTATTAAACAGGTTCTTACTCCAGAACAGTGGGGAAAAAGCCCATATTTGACAAGAAGATTTTCTCAGCCATATGATCCCCCTTATTTCGATTACTATGATTATCAGCAAGTATGGAACAAAACATTCTTACGACAAAACAAGAATTTGCGACATTCCTGGTTTCTCCATTTTGATAAATTACAAGAAATTAAAACTCTGCCCCGGTGGTTCCTATTATGGTGGGATCAGTTTGGACCAAAATCTCTCATTCTCCCTCCACCTCTTCAGGAGAGTCTTAGGCATTTACATTACAAAATTATTATCCACCTTCATTATCACACTGTCCACCACTTCTCCTTTTCTTTCTTAAAACCAAATAAAATTGGATCATGAAGTGGGAATATGTCATTAAACCTCATCATTCTCTCAAAAACATTATGTTCTTGGCCAGCCAAGTCTCTGTAAAATGGTGGGAAAAGTATAATTATGATCATGTTGTAAAAATGTTCTCAAAGATTACCAAGGCCCCTGAGGTTCTTGTTTAGAGAAGCAAATTTCAAGCTTAATTAGCAACAATTACCAATAAAAAGGATTTGAAAAAATTAGCTGAGGCAATGTCATAAGTCTCAGACAGTGATGAGGAAGAAGACCATCAAGTCAGATTATCTCCAGCACAGTAGACAGTATCATCGCCACTACAGCAGGCCTCTCCCTCTCAACAGGCCTTTCATTCTCATGACAACTCACCATATTATTCATCACAGATGATAGATTCTCAAGATCCGTTTGAACTGGAACTGGCAAATTATGACCCTCAGATTATGTAATTCCAAAAGATTATCGGCCTTTTATCCAGTATCAGAACACTATTCAAGATGCCCGTCAGTCAAGAATCATCCAGCTGTCCATTTACTATTTAGCCGCCCATGTTTAATAAATGTAGCCACCTATTTACTGTGTATGAGTCACTGTACATGTCAGTAATATTATTGTAAGTTACTGTTTTGGTGCCTATAAATAGGCAGTTTGTAAGAAAGGAAAGGCATTCAGAATTTCTCATCTGAAGCCATTACCAATCCTTCTCTCTCTCGTCACTCTCAAATACTCTCTGTTGTAAACTCATTTCCATGTCTCCTGCCTTTTAATCCTTTAAGAATTAATCTCCTAGTAAGTATTATGTTTTCAATAAAATTGATTTTATCTTATATTGTTCTTTACTTTTATTCATGCATCAAGGACGGTTGTACCGCTTGCCCTTCTTTTCTGCACTTCATGCATTTGATTATTAGTATTTATTCTATTACCTGTTAATATATATATATATTATATATTATATATTATATATTATATATTATATATCCTGGTAAACATAGTTGGTATCAGTAATATATATATACTATAATATAGTTATTATCTATATAATATATAATATATAATATATACTATCTAATATATACTATATATTATAATATTTAATAAATTATAGCTTATAATATATAATATATAATAAATATTTAATATTTAATATTTAATAAATTATATGCTATAAAATATAATATATTTTGTTTAATAAATATTATATAAACTATACTATACTATAGTTATTATATATTAGTACTATTATATATAATATATATATATACGTATTAATAATAATATATATATATTATAGTTATATATTATATAGTTATTATCTATATAATATATAATATATAATATTATATATATTATAATATATAATACATTATATTTAATAAATTATATATATATATACTATCCTATAGGTATTATATATTAGTACTATTATATATAATATATATTAATATATACGTATTAGATATAATATATATTTTATAGTTATTATAATACATAATATATTATATATTATAATATATATAACTATATACAGTATATAATTTACGAACATACGTTCGAATGTCATTTGTTTAACATTTAGACGTTTCACATTAACGTCCGCACGTATAACACAATACGTTTGAAAGTTTTCAAAACATTTGAACGTATGTCTGTATACGTTCGAACATTAACTGTATATAAAGTCTTCCCCGACGGCAGCGGAAGACTCATTACGTCTAAAAATCACTCCAAACATCGTTCTCTCCACCACGCACGCCGCCGCATCCGCCGTCATATGCCACCGCAACCGTCACTAAAAGGTAATGTACCCTCTCCGTCTCATATATACTATAGTTTTATCGGTGGGTTTCAAAAATTCGAAACCCACCCTAGGCCGGATTTTCTTCTTGATTTTCCAGCCACCATTGGTTGTTAAACGGTAAACAACCACCGTAGAAACATTCCCCATAGCCTATAGATTAGTTTTATGGTTTCTTTTTGCTTCGAAATGCACGTTTCGAAGCTTTCAGAAATGGCTGTAGAGTTGACTCAGCCACTTTGTCTCGTAACGTTCGAACGTTACAAATAAACGTCCGAATGTGTGATGTTATAATTTATTTACGTCCGAACGTTACATTGTAACGTGTGAACGTAAATTTTAACATTCAAACATTTTTATCCAACGTTTTTAGAGGACGTTGGATAAAACATCCAAACGTAAACCATTCGTCTTCTTCCGTTAGAAAAGACGTCCAAACGTGTGACATTTGAAATTCATTACGTCCGAACGTTACATTTTAACGTTCAGACGTAATCAAGCGAATTTATTATATGTACTATAAAACATTTAAAGATGACGTTGGATAATACATTCGCACGTAAATAAAACGTTCGAACGTATATATAAGACGTTCGGATCAGATTTACATTAGAATTTTTATCTAAATACGTTCGAACGTATGTCTGGGTAGAAGTTATGTTCGAATTTACATTCAGACGTAAATTTGTTCTATTAGTTTAACTATTATCGTTCGAATGTTAATGGTTTACGTTCGAATATCTTAATGTACGTTCGAACGTACAATTATTGTACATTCGGATGTAATTTCATTCTAATTATCTAAATTTTATAGTTCGAACGTCAATTGAGTAACGTTCGAACGTATCTCCATTAAATTTATTTTATATTTTCTCGTCTTATTATTATTATTTTGAGTATTTAAATAGTGGAATTTTTTAATATATTTACTGTCGAAATTATGCAAATTTATAATGATGATATTTTAATTGTGTATAATCCATATATGTCGTAATATGTATATATATGTAATTCTAATGATTTTTTTTTTTTTTTATATATATTTTAACTTGTAATTTTTTTTCTCAGGATATGGCTCACTATATGACAACCAGGAAACGAGAGAGGGATGGAGGCAATCTGGACATTGCTTGGCTGGGGGTACGACATGTTATGGGTGAACGAGAAATTCTTATTAATTAGTTCGATGAGTTCAGCTGAGAGCGGAAGACGCTGAGAGACGTCTTTGTCACGAGAGGCTGGGGCCCAATTTGCACATTGAGGGGAAAGATTTACCCCTCAATGGCTCGGGAGTTTTACATTGGGATGGCCACCATACCTAACGATGCATCATCCCATACCCTCACTGTACGCGGTGTACAGTTTGAGTTCTCAGCAGATGTTATCGCCGAGTTACTCCAGATTCCGCGTATACTACCTGAGGCGACAGCTATTCAAGCTGGTGACACAGCAGCTGCATTTGCTCCTGGCACATTTGAGGCAGATCCAGCCACTTCTGCTTCATCTACGGGCCCTGTTGACACTATGCCCAGTGAACAGGGAGATCGGCCCGAGGGCGAGGATATTGCTTCTGAGATTGGTGATGACAAGTGGGATCAGGATTTCTACATCCTCACTGGCACAGACCGCACGAAGCTCGATAGGCCGAATTCCTTTAGCCAGAATCAGCTACTGCCTTTCTTTCGCATGTTGCAAATTTTTGTTGCAACAAATGTAGACCTTGTGGCACATAAGACCACATTCAGTCGGGCTCGCGCATAGTTCCTTATTCACTTGGCACGTGGAGAGCCCATTGACTTGCCACTCGTTATATTTGAGTGGATCCGTTACGAGGCCAGCATTGTTACAACGGACAATCTCCCGTACGGAGTCATCATCAGCTGCTTATTACTAGCCCGGGGAGTGCCACTCCAGGCGGAGGAGATGATGCTAAACAAGATGAGCCCCATGGATATGACCACACACCGTCAGAGCATTAGACAGGGGAGAGGCTCAGCTTGGCGTCAGTCTGGTCCTATATCAGATCTTATTCCTCCGACTGAGTCTGGGGCCAGTGTTGCTCCCCCGTCTGCGAGTACTAGTCAGCAGCCGGCGACTACATGTGCAGGGGATTTACGACCTGCTTGGGTTGATGCAGTGATGACAGATATGAAGGCGCATATAGACCGACAGATCGATAGACAGATTGCGCATATAGATCAAGTTGTCATACATCTTGCACATCATGTAGATGTGCTAAATAATAAAGTTGAGACATTGACTGAGGAGTTTTAATCTTTTGTAAACCAGCAGTTCTGAATGTCATTTATAAAAATTAATCATATTTTATTTTCTATTTTCGACATATGTAATGGACAATATTATTTAATGTATATATTGTAGCTTAATTTATACTCTCAATTTTCTTTAATATTATGCAACCTTAATATTAAACAAATATATATTATGATTAATTTTTGCAAATTAACATATAACATTTGAACTTTACAACTATACGTTCGAACTTTGGCGCTAATAATTGTTACGTTCGCAAGTAAGTACATATAACGTTCGAACGTTGGCGCTAAAAATTTTTATGTTCGCACGTAAATATACATAACATTCAAAAACATTAAAGTGACGTGCGAACAAAATAACTAAAACGTTCGAACGTTAAAAATTTCTTCCCCAACATTTAGTGACAGTTCCCACAAACCGTTACAAAAAAAAAGCCTTTTAGTGACGGTTTGGAGACTGTCACTATCTTCAATCCGTTACTAAAAAGCATATTTGTTGTAGTGTGAGCTACACGTACACGCCACGTACCAATTCAACCAAATGCATTTGGGAATACTGTAAATAACCAAATGTATTTATCATCATTTTAAAAATGTTGGGAGTAGAAAATTTAAATATAAATTAAGGGTAAGTGATAGAGGGAAAATTCTAGAAGACTTGTATTATTGAAAAATGTACAAATATTGAATGAAATACACGAAATATATAAAGGAATTCAAACTAAGGTACTTGGTAGCTAAGGTGCACGTGATTACATGTGATGATTAGATTAAAATTAATACAAAAACACTAAATAATCATAAACCTCGATAAAGATCATCATATACATATACATATATATATATATATATATATATAGAGTATCTGGCTATCTGTTATTGAGTATCCAAAGTGTTAACCTTTTTTATTGCATATTCTGGCTTGAATAAGTATTAAAGTTCTTGAAGGTAGCTGAGTCTTTGGTGCAACCAAAGCCACCAACCCAAAACACATTTCCTCGTCAGTTTAACCACTCTCCCCATTTAAAAATAAGAAGAATTACAATTGGACATGGACTCCTATAAATACGTACAAATAATATGGAACAACCAATATCTCTGCATTATTAATTCCAACCGCCATTGCCAAATGATCAAGATCATGAAATGACCCGCCTTCAAAATGCGAAATGCCAAAGTCCGTCCGGTCATGAACATGCCCGACAAGTACCACTGTTCCAGCAAAAGTTCTGCAGCTGCAAACGAAGTACCCCTGCAACTCATGAGAGCAGTTAATAATTTTCAAGAAAATGGCGGCGGCGGCGACGGCATTGGAAGTAGTGCGAGTCTGATCCTGCATGGTCGTGACTTCTGGTATGCAAGAAGGGCGTTTCTGAACAGTTACCATTTCTCAGAAGAGAAGATAGGTTTCAAGCACAAGCTGAAGGGGACGGTGAAAGAGCTCAGTCAGGTGGCCGCTGGGGTTGTAAGAGACTGTCGTCGAGAAATGTCTAAGAGAAGGCTTGGGATTAGGGTTTACAGGCTCACTGTCTCTTTGCCATCTCTCTTCGTTCTCGTAACTATACGTTGTTTTACGCCATGGTTCAATAAAACAGATCACCCTTTACCCTGACCTATTATATATACTTGATATGTATGTATATATGTATGCATGCATGCATTGGTAATTATATAATGACGTTGTAATTGCAAGTTGTTTGTATTTGGAGGATTTGGATTTGCTTGCGTACTTTATTACCAGTATAAATTAAAAGATATCATATTATATATATATATATATATATTCATATGGGAATAGAAACTGTTCAGCTCTTTCTCTTCGCTCTTTTTTAGCAATATATAGTCCAGTGGATTTATATCTTGAAGATAAACAAATTAACATGAAATTCTGTGTGTTTTTAGCCCTTTAATTATGCAACACTGAATCTTCAACGCCCCTTGATTTTACAATCCATCCGTACGTAAGTCTCATGGATGAACTTCCCATTCCAACTGGCATACACACCTGTATTAAGATCTTCTCAGTGTATTAGCTTCACTTGCACCACAAGGAAGCTTTACCGGTGTCTATCGCGTGTCGGGTCACCCAGATTGTGTCGATTTATACGAATTCGAATCATCAATCAATAAACTTTAATTCAACCCATATAATAAAGTGTGTGTGTAAATCGAGTTTAGATCATTCAAGTTCATTTCGAGTCACGGGCATCGATCCACCGTTTTCCGATCCACTCTTCAGAACTATAAAAATATTTTATAATCAATTTACTTTTAATTATAATTCTGATGTGTATTTCTAATGGACTCTTTCCTTATTTGCTTTGGCACTAATCTTCATTATTCGACGATATATAATATAGCTAGGATTAAGAAAATATAGTAAATTTAAAAGTTTCATTTATTCCTATATTAGTTATTAAAAATAAATTAGTTATTTAATAAATTTGAAAGACTAACTGTAACGGCCGAAAGAAACTCGATAGATGAATTTATCTACACCTTAGAAATTTTTAGTCAAAAGAAATGTCCAGCCGTAACATGCCAATTTCCGGCTGCATTAAGAGTTTTTTTTTTGGCAAAAACCCATCTTTGCAAGTTCGCCATTAGTAAAATGCCGCTTTAAGTCATATTTTTCTGCGAAATGAAAATGGGTCACAAAACTTACATTTTGAGGCAAAGAGGAGCAAAAGTTAAATTTTTGCTGCAAAATCGCATCTCAGTTGTCACAAAATACTTATTTTCGGCAAAAATTTACTATTGCAAATTACTATCTACTATGCGAGATATGGTCACAAATGATTATTTGCCATGATGTACCCTCGTTGGAAAAACCTATTGTGGTAAAAAAAATATTTGCAGCCACAACATGTTGCCGCAAATAAAAAATAGATTCCAAAAAAAAAAAAAAAACACTACAAACTATAAAATTGCGGCGCCCCCAGTCTCTACTTGGGATTTAACGGTGACTGAACACGCCGGGATATGTAATACAAGACTACATACCCCTCGTACATGATAATTAAGATGCAATGTACCTAATGATCTAACAGTATACAATAAAAATTGTAGCGGAAAAATTCTTTTCTAACAACGCACGGTGGCAAAATAATAAACGTATGGTACTGACATAGTGCAAATATCCCAAAAGCTTTTACTACCAATTGCACTTCCAAAATTGTTAAGCTTTCAAAAGACTCCCCAAAATACATAGAGTGTCACGTAGTCTCCCAAAACACAGGACCCATTCAAAATGTATCATTAAGACGAACATCCATCAAAAGGGTCCCCATGACCAAAGTCCTTCAGTAGGGCCGATCCTACTTGGCCTTGTCCTGATTCAAAATCCTCCTCAATTGCTTAAAAAGTTGCAACACCTTGGTAATAAATTGGTCGGCAGCTTCCAACCTCTACAAGGTAGATGGCTCCTGAGAGATCTCGCATCTCGTGGAGTCTCATTGGATCTGGGGAGCTGGTCTCTTGCGCTTCCCCATTACTATCTTCCTGGGCTCTTGTCACAACTTCTACCATTCTGGATAAGGGAATAATAGTAGAAACTACAACAATGAGATTTCAAAAAATCTCAACAAGTAAACAGTCAATATACCACAAATATCACAAGCATATAAAAGCAAACCACAAATGAATGCATGGACATGTATATTGAAATAAAACTTTGGCATGTGCCATAAGGACTCTTTCATAAAACGACTTCTCATCTTTTAAACTCTTGACACATGTTCATATCATATGAGCTTGGGTTTTTGTTCATATCATAACATATCATGCCATTTCTTTATCATTTCATAACGCATCATATTGAGACCAAGTGTCACCATATCATATCATTTCATTCATATCACATTACATCATATCATATCATGGCATGTCATACATAACATATTATGGAGCTCAAATGCCTTATTCATATCATGGGATTCACATATGTGGATGACTCAAGGCTCCCCTAAGAACCCGTGTGTTCCCTACTAGTTACCGCATCAACCAACGATCCACTTGATCGAGTTGACTACGTCATATCATAAACATATTCATGTTCGGCAGTTTGCATATTTCGCTTTCACCGTATTATGCACCCACTAGCTTTAGGTGCAACCTCACTCTGGCATCCTTCCAAAGGAAACTTTCGAGACTCTTCGACTGTACATCGTTGACCCAGGGGTCTCTCCACTTGACTTTAAACACTCCAGAGTGGACAGAGAGTTCCACTAGGGTATTTTCCTATCCTAACATTTGGGGTCGTGATAAAATATATATTGACACTTTCTTTTGAAAACATGAACCAAATGCATGAAACATGAACATATGACATAACACTTCACCATAGTCATGCAAACATGTGCAACCCGAAACATATATGAGCCAATTCACAGTGTACATCTCACGATATGACTTGAAAATATTAAAACATGCATTCATATGATGAATACATGTAAACACTTGAATCACGCTCATCCAAACCCAAAATAGATTTGGATTCCCATAATGTAACCTTGGCCAAAACATCCAAGTCTTCCAAACATGGATTTTCATCATCACAAATCATGGACTCATGTTTCTTCTCAATCTTACATTCAAACAAACATGCATAGCATATATATATATAAGGAAAAATTGAAACCCTTATATAACCTATTTGAATTCTTTTTCCACCAAAGCATCACAAAACTTGGCATTTCATCATGTTTAGTCAAAAACCGATTATATCACCATGGAATAACAAGATTTAAACAACAAAGTTCATGCAAAGGCTTACACATATATAAACCGAACACATTTCATGGAACAAGATAGAAATATTCAAGCAAAATAACCAAACAAAAGTTCACACAATATATACAAGTGTTATCAAGATTAAGTTGGAAGTTTACTTACAAAAATCCAACGTCTAAGTAAAATAAGCAAATCTGAAAAATGTATTAACAAGGCAAAATGAGAATCCATTCTTTCAAAACCCTAAGCAGTGCGTGAATGAGTGCTCTAGGTTATTCTCAAAACAAGGGAAACTGTAGTCTTCATGGCTCTTTCTCCCTTAGGTCCGAAACTTCTAAAAATAAAAAAGTTTTCTTCGTATGATGGATGTGGTTGTCATCCTCTCCAAAGTTTCATACTCATGTGCTTAAAGCGAGAAAAAAACCTTGGTTCCTTTTCTCCCTTGAAGAAAAACCTAAGTTTCTCCAAGTGAAAGTGAGTGCTCATGTGAGAAACCCTAAAACTGAAACTTGCAGGTGTTGTTTTCCTCTCTTGGCCTTGCATATATAGGCAAGAAATGGTGAGGTGGTTCTTACCTTTGTGTGTTTCCTTTCTTCTTGAATGCTATAGGAGAAATCCTTGATGATTTCTGACTCACTCAAAAATGAGTAGCACTAATGCTATCCCAAGTGCAGGAGGATGTCGTGTAATAATTAGGAATAAATTCCTAAATCGTCTCCTCAGGGAAAGTTGCTTAAAATTAAACTCGTTGAAAAAATGTGAAAAACTTCACAAAGAGAAAACAAGAGGATGGTATGTGCAATGGATGGAAAAGGGTACTAGTCATGGACTAGATTCATATTTTTAGATTTTGATTGTCGGATTGGAATGTAAAGGACTAATAAATTAAACTCAGAAATTAATAAAACTAAATTAAGAATTAAACTAAATTAGAAAGTAATTGACAAAACATGAACTGAAAATTGAAAATGCCCAAAACCAAGATTCTAGAATTCATCTTTGTATTTAAATCACAAATTCTCAAAATAACACATAACAATTGTAATCACTATTAAATGAAAACTTAAAGAAGTGAGAAAAATAAATAACACGAAATAAGTAAACAGCAAATAAATTACCCAAACTTCTAAGCCAAAAAAATCTCAAAAGTATTCTATAAACTTTAAACTGAAGTTAAATAAAAATAGAGAACGAAAAGTCTAAACGAAAACTTCCTTTCACTATTCAATTGAAATTCAAAACAAAAAGGAAACAACTTCTCACATATGATGTTTCAGAAAAATCAAAAACAAAAACAAAAGCTTTCAACCGAACATTTCTTGCAATAAATTAAGGTAACACACTTAATGAGAACTTCTAAAACAATTCTTTTTGTTTCATGAAACGAACTAGCACACTTGATTAAAACTTCTAAAACAATTCTTTTTGTTTCATGAAACGAACTAGCACACTTGATTAAAACTTCTAAAATAATTCCTTTTATTGCATGAAACAAACTAGTAATGAAACAAACTAGCACACTTAATAGAAATTAAGGTATTACACTTAATGAAATAAAATTCTAGAACAATTCTTAATATACTTAATAAAAATTCTAAAACAACAAAGCATTGAAGCTAAAAGGAAAAAAAAAAATTGCTGAACACAAGAAGGAGCCAATTCTTTCAAGAACATAACAAAGAAATAACAAAGAAGCAAGTTGTAGTTTTTTTTTTTGGTTCGGACTGCATCCCCTTTTATAGCCGAACAACTTGGCTAGTTGCCTCTCACATTCATACTTCATTTGCATTCACACTTCATTTGCATTCACACCTAATTTTGGCCACCTCTTGCATTCACACTCAATTGGTTTCTTGCATTCACATTCAATAGCCGCCTCTTGAACAATTAATCTTTTCCTCAATTCAAACCAAGCACGGATCCACGTTCCCCTCTCTCTCATCCGTTGCTTTATACGAGTCAAGCTCTCTTTCCCTTTTCTTTATTCAAGCTTCAATGAATTTCCACCTTTAATCCCTTTCAATCACGGCATGATTTTTCTCTTCCAGCCCACACATCTTCACGCCTAACTTTGTTGAAAATTCATACACGGCACTCTACTCATCCACTCCCCTATCTTTTTATTCCACCGTTCAGCCACATATATGTATATATATATATATATATAAAGAGCTACCTCAATTCGGTACATTCCTCCAATTCCAATTCATTTCAGCCGAATTCTCTTATCTCTTCTCTTCACCTTTTCAATTTCTGCCGTCCAGCCACTCACACACACACACATATATATATATATATATATATATCTTTAGATGGCTGCCTCAAGTTGGTGCTGCCAAACTCCTTCCTCCAAGTCAAGCATGGCATGGCATGCACTTCCATATTTATTTGTTTTTCTTTTCAACATGCCTCTTCTTGGTTTCAGCCTCCTTTTTGGACTTGGGTTGAGTTGGTGGGATGAAGTGCATACGGCACTCTTCAATCTAGAAGTGGTCATCAATTCAATATGTCTTTCCATGCCATGTGTATAGGACCTACAAGCCAAAATTCATTGTTTTGAGTCATGCATGTGTTAATGACTTCCAATCTATTAAAAAAATTTAACATATGGATCATACACAAAATTTATCTCATACTAAGCTTTCTAAATAAAATATGCATATGAATAAACATTATCCAATTAAATCTCAAGTTATAAAATTAAGCACAAACTCATGCTATTAATCAATTTAAATCACAACTTGTATTTATTCTTATTAACCATTTTTCCATTTAAAACCAATAATAATGTCATAATGAATTTAAAATACATTGGTTTTAAATAGCTAAAATATGCAATATCTTAGCTCAATCAATTTCGAAATAGGGCTTGAGGAGTGATGGTGGTGTTTGGGTGGTGAGAAAACTTGAGAAAAATGAAAACTAGGGAGAGAAATGGTGATGGCCAAATGGTGCTAAGAAACAGTTCTGGAAATTTGTCCCAAAAAGGCTCCTCATTTTTCGGCTCCCCCCATTCTTATAGGCACCCCCCCCTCTAGAAATACCAAGAGTCTTGTACATGGATGCCACTTTGCTTCTTGGCCAAAAGAGTCCCTTTATCTTCCCAATGATGGGATTGCATTGGAAAGCCAAAGGTTACTTCTTAAAAGTGGCATGTAGCCTCCCCAAACCAAAATCATCTTTCCTTCTTTGCCCTTCTTTATGTGTCTAGGTTCATTGTATCTAGTTGTGAAAGAGTAATTTTAAAAAACCCTAAATCTTCTACCTGTGTGCATGGTTGCCATGTGGCGAATGGAATGTGTGTTTGGGTGCCTTGTGCTTGCTGAAAACCCTAGATCTTCTCAATGATTTTTGGTCTTCCCTAGGTGTAGGTGGCATGTGTCCCTTGGAGTTTCTTGTCTAAGCCGTTGCCCCCCTCTTATTTCCTTACCAAAATCTTCTAGAATCATGACTCTTCCTATTCCCAAGTAGAGATCCCTCTTGGAACTAAAAAAAAAAAAAATCCTTCCCATGCATGACAAGTACGTCAACCAAGGTGGTTGGTTTTGCATGTGGGGCGTGCAACCCTGTGGCCGAATCCTCTCTCTTTGTCTGATCCACTCACTTCCTTCTAGAACCTCTATGCATGTTAGACAAGTGTCATGTGTTGCCACTTTCCTAGGTTTCAAATGATGAGCTTTTAAAAACCAAAAGATCTTCCCATGCCATGTGGCACCTCCACCACCTTTTGGGTTCAACTTGGGTTTCCAAAACCCTAATTCCTCAAGGGCTGAATTGTAACAACCTGCTCCTTCTTTCTTTTACAGTTACGAGCCTCGTTCTGCTTGCCGAACCTAAATGTTGTGTTTTTAAAGATACCAAGCAGATTTTAAAGCAAGTCCAATATTTTAAAGCTTATGAATATTTTAAATGTTCTGAAAATATTTGTATTTGATATTTTCAGTGTTATCGGAAATAACACAACTATAATACTTTTGTAGAGCATCAAAAATATTATAATTGTGAAAAATTATTTTAAATTAAATGATTTTAGTCATTTAAAAATATTATGAGATTTAAATTATGTTGAAAACTCTAAATTAATTTAAATGGTTTTATTCTCTTCTAGTAATTAACAAGATTTCATCATTTTAATTAATGATGAAAGAATATTATTTTATGAACTTTAATTTATAAAATAATATTCTATCTTAATTCCTCTCAGTGTTTTAAATTAAATAAATGCTTACGCATTTTCAAATCAGTATTTAAACTCATTGTTAGATCATTTTGAATATCCCAAGATGAATTGCCTGGATTAAATACCCAAGCCCCTATCATTTTCCCCACACTTTTTCCTTTCCTCTCTCTCTCTCTCTCTCTCTCTCTCTCTCTCTCTCTCTCTCTCTCTCTCTCTCTCGCCCGACGGTTTGCCTCCCCCCCACTGGTCGTGCCTCCCTTTGTCCAGCCCAGCGCCACTACACGCCGTCCACCCTTACCGCCACCATCGATGAGTCCAACCCCACCGGTGGCGAGTCCCACCGGCAACTCTCTCCCTCTCTTCTCTCTCCTCCCTCCAACCGAAATGGGTTTCAAACCCATTCTTTCACCTTGTGCAGCCGTACGCAGCCAACGGAGCCATTGAACACCTCCACCAGCACCACAAGCTCACGGGCTCCACCTCCATGGCCTCATTTCCCTGCAACTCTCTCTCTCTCTCTCTCTCTCTCTCTCTCTCTCTCTCTCTCTCTCTCTCTCTCTCTCTCTCTCTCTCTCTCTCCATCGAATCATAGCACACACACATGCATGAAACCCACGGGTTTCACCACCCATTCAATCGTGTGCCACCGTGTGTGGCCAATCAGCCCCACCATGACCTCCCTAGGACCACCCCCTTCCTCCTCCCCTTGACCCAGCCACCTTAGCTCCTCCCTAAACCACACGCACATGGCCTCCATGCATAGGTTCACCATACCCTTGCCACCGTACACGGCCACTTCGGTCCCCAACCCAACCATGCCCCTCCACGACACCTCCTAAGTCCTCCATGGCCAACCTTACCCCCAGCCTTGAAACCCACGAATTTTCCAGTTTAGCCATACACGACCCAAACTCCTCCACAAGCCACCGTGCCTCCCCCATATGCTACCTCGACACCACCATGAGACCACCACTCTAGGACCACGGCCACTCCTACGCTTAGATCCACACCTATAGCCACCTCTAATAGCCCAGACAACCACTGTACGAGGTTTAACTGCCACGTACGACCCTTCTGATGCCTTTGATCGTGACGGACACCGAGCAACGCATGGGTTATCCTGTCGATAGAATAACCCTCTATCCCTCATTATTTTATATTAAATGTTAGTTGATAGGTTGTGGACTGTGTTGTTAGTATTGTGGATTTCGCTGCGTAGTTGTGAAGTGAAGTGTGGCGGTGTAGTGAAATGTTGGGCATAATTGTGTAGTGTTGTGCATTGTGCTATGAAGTATGGGTGTGAGATGTGTGCCGTAGTTGTGGTGTGGCCTATTGTGAAGAGAGTACATGTGGCGTGTGCTCCATGTCGTGTAGCGATGCATCGTGTGGTGTATGTCGTGGTAATACGTGATGTAGCGAAGGGAGTACACATGGTGCATACGCCATGTGGTGTAGCGATGCGCTATATGGTGTGTTGCGAAGAAAATGATGGTTGGGTAGTAGAGGATCATAGAGCGTGTTGTGTAGCGTTGGGAATTGTGTAACAATGTCCCGAAATAGCTATGATGTGGCCTGCAGTCTGAGGTGACAAGTGTCTCCTTGTAGTTGACTTATGACTTAGAGTTTGTGTGAAGTGATGGGATAGTTTAAGAGTAGCGCAGTGGAAGCATGACAGGTGTCGTGACGTAACTTAGGATTTGTCTCGAGCTACGTAGATGTAGTGGTGAATGGAGCCCTGTTGTGTCAAGTGTTGGGATGAACTTGTAAAGTGGCTGGGAAGTTGGTGACAAAGTATGGAGCTTGTTTATACAAGCGGGTGTTCATTGGACTATAAGTTGATCTTAGGTGATAAAGGGTAAGGTACATGTGCATCTGGTGAGACACGTGTACCGGGCGGATTTACCATATATAATGAGTAATCTATCCTAAGCATGGTTACACGATGCTTAAGCCTCAGAGTTGGCTTAAAGTCATGGATAAGACCTCAAAGTAGAACGTTGGATTTGGAAAGGTGACCTAAGTGGGTCCCAGAAAGGGGAAATGTGATGAGGAAGACATAGAAGATGGAGGTAATGATGGTAAATGGACCCCAAAGGTTTTAGCATAGTAAATGGCACGTAAGAACACAAGGATGGATTGAGAATGTACCAAGTGAAGTGTAGTTATATTTCTAGTATAGTTGCTTATGTACTAGATAGAGAATGACATTGAGGTTATGTGTATGCATGTATGTTGCCATCTAGCACGCACATGAATGAACTGCATGAAATGAGTATGGCATTGGCATGGAGTCCACGTAAGTATTATGTTCATACTTTTCTAGAGTTTTCTAAAGTAATGAAAATGAAAACGAAATACTTTTCCTTTACGATGCTTTATGAAACGAGAAGAAACATGTTTTACGAAAGAACGTTAAGTATAAGTTTTCAATTATAAGTATGTAATGACCCTCCTTGGCAACCCCTTTTTATGCAACCCGAGTATGTAAGTGTATGCATGTGAATGATGCTATACGTAGTAAGTACTGGATGTATTTTCATGAAAAGAAATGAAAAGCAATGTTAATGCTTATGTCTTTTGCTTTAAACCACAAGAAGAAAGTGTTTTAAATGTCCCTATGAACTAATGCTTTAATGGATACATGAACTGATGTTTTAAATGGATGCCATGAAAGATGATGTTTAAGCCCATGCTTTTAAATGACTTTTATGAATGAATGGACTGAATGACTAAAAGAACTGAAAAGAACTGAAAGGACTGAACTGAAAGAAAAGACTAAATATTTAATGTATAAAAATACGTAACGACCACATGAATGACCGTATAAAGGTACCAAAGGACTAGACTGGGTAGATTGCAATGCCGGGTAAGTAGTACTGATAATTCACCCAGTAAACCTAACGGAATGGATTCCTAACCCGTGGGCACAGGCAGAATCAAGGTTCAAAAGACCGCTAACCCTCACACACAGGGCATAACAGTGTGCAGTGGCCAATGAAAGTGATAAGAAAGAATGTGTGCATATTAAGAAAAAATGCATGTATGATAAGACTCTTTAAGAAATGAAGGCAGTGAGGCGTGGGGAACTGTTTACGAGAAGAAAACCCTTTTTAAAGAAAAACCCCACCTCGCAACATTTTAAAATTAATTGAATGTCTATGTATGGTATGTATGGAATGATGAATGCATGACTTAAAACCTATGTTGTTATATTTGAACTGTATGAAGTAATGCTTACGAGTCATCGACTCATTTTAGTTTTTATGTGTGCCCTCCCAGGGACAAGATGAGCATGAAGCATCAGGACAGACACGGCCCAAGGGGAAGAGCACGGAAGCCTAGGCACAACGTTTTGTACGAGAGATTTTAATTTAAAAATTTAATGTTTTCCATTGTAACCCTTTAAATTAAGAAATATGTTTTATTTATAAACATGGTGTCTTTTGTATCCTGGCATGGAAGGAAAAGAAATTTGAAAACGAATTGTAATTCCTATCTATTTTCTTAAAATCATTTTTTAAAGGACTCACCACAAGGACAGGTGTTACTGAAATGACATTCACAATGTGTCTTCGTCTGCAACTATGGCATGGTGGTGGCATAACAGGCACCACATTATCGACTAACTTTCCTTTTCCTTTATCCGAAGTATAGGAAATCTTCTTCTTCCCCCATATTCTTTCTCGGAGATTAAAGCATTTCTCTCTTACAATCATTATGAACTTGAGAAATCAAGCTCCGCTGCTTTGCCTCTACTATCAAAGCAACATTCACCAATTCTTCAAAATTCTAAATTCACAAGCAAGCAACTTGGTTCCATATCCTTGGTTGTAGTCCATCTTGAAACTTCCTAACTTGCATTTTCTCTGAACTGGTCAAATGAGGGGCAAATCTTCCTAACTCCATTAATCGAGCTGCGTACTATTCTACAGTCATACTACCTTGAGTCAAGTTTGCAAACTATAATGCCTTTTACTGCTTAGTTGTTTCCAGAAAGAAACGACAATCGAATTCCTTCTTAAAACGCTCTTAGGTGAGTGAGGCGACATCTCCCAAGTCTTACGCTAGAAGTTTCCTTTTCGTATCCCACCATATGGCAGCCTCTCCTTGGAGTAAGTGTCTGGCATACTGGAACTTTTGATCCTCTGTACATCCATGAATGTCAAAAGTCCTATCCAAGTCGATAAGCCACTTGTTGGCTCTTAGAGCTCCTTCCGTGTCCATAAAGTTTGGATACCTATACACCAGCTATCTCTCAAACGGGCATTGCCGATTCTTGCCTTTAAGCGGCTCTTGCCTCACATTCTGCCCTTGCTCCATTTGGTATCTCACCACCTAAGTCATTTGCCGTATGGCTTTCGCAATTGCCTAATCTCCTTCCAATGGGTTCCTGGCCTCCTGGTCTCACGACCTTGGAGAAACATCATCACGTTGTCGGCACACCATTGGGTCTTTTCCTCCTGAAATGCACAAAACCAACACTTAGTAGCTCCTCCTAAAAGCAGAGATTTATTCATTCTTCACTTCACAATTTGAGTTCAAACCACATACTTATCCTCTGAACGTGCCTCCTTAAGGATTCAAACCTATAGCTATAAAATTCAAGCCTATAACTACTAGATTTCAATCCTAGCATCAGGTATCATGTATTCTTAGGACAACTTGTGGATTACCCAAAGACGTAATTGCTTTGATATCACCACTATGTAAAGCCCCCAGCCCTCACTTGGGATTGAACGGTGACTGAAGCGCCGGGACATGTAACACAAAGCTACATACACCTCGTACATAACAGTTAAGATGCAATGCACCTATTAATCTAACAGTATGCAGTATATCACAACGAAAATTCTACTTAGGTCAATTAAGATAACATAGATATCATGGTACCAAAGCACATATCCCAAACCATAAATTTTCATAATAACCATCAACGAGTTCATGGTTTCAAAGAGACTCCCAAAAACATGGGACCATCATGTCAAGTATTATCAAAACAAATCATCCCTTCAGAAGGAAGGTCCCATAGCTCAAGTCTTGTAGTAAGGCCAATCCTACTTGTAGTTGTCCTGATTCATAATCCTCATCAATTACTCAAAACGTTGCAACACCTCAGTGATGGATTGGTCGACAGCTTCCAACCTTCCAAAATAGATGGCTACTGAGAGACCTCGCGTCACTTTGGAGTCTCCTTAGGGATCTAGGGAGCTGGTCTCTTGCGTTCTCCCATGACTATTCCTGTCACAACTTCTACCATTTTGAATAGGGGAATGGAAATTACAACAGTGAGATTTTGAGAAATCTCGGTAAATAAACAAATAACATGTAATAGATATCATAAGCATATGTAAGTAAACTCAAATGAATGCATGGACATGAAACTTAACTTATGCATTTAACTTTTTAAAATGACGTGTGCATTATGACTTTCATGACCCATTTCTTTTCATAAAACATATTTTCATCATTTCATTCTTGTTCATATAAACATACTTGTGAGATCGGGTTCTTGTTCATATAACATAACATAGCATAACTTGGAGTTCAAGACCTTTCTTTAACTTTTAACTTATAAGTGGATACATCACGGCTCCCCTATACACCATGTGTTCCTTGCTAGTTACCGCATTAACCATTGGCCCACTTTTAGCAAGGTAACTACGTCATACTTATAATTGTTCTTATTACGACTGTTCACTTTTAGCTTTCACCGTAAGGTACCCACTAGGTTTAGATGCAATCCCACTGTGGTATCCTTTTCTTTTACGAACCATTTGAGGTCCGCCAACTATACTTCATTGACTCAGGGGTTACCACTCCATTTTAGACACTCCTGAGTGGACAGATGAGTTCCACTATGGCAATTCCCTGTCCTAGCCTTTGGGATTGTGATAAAACTTTAGAAGACACTTTTTCTTTTTCTTTTAAAAAGTTCACAAAACCCAATATATATGACATGAACTATGAAACTTTGTACTTTCATGGGACACATGCAAATGTCAAAACTTTCTCATGATCACATAGCAAATAATCATGTACATCCATGTACCTTCTGTGTTACTGCTTACAAATATTAGAACATGCATGTTCTAAATCAATAAATTCTAAGGCATTCGATTGCAAACAAGAGGTGAGTATACACAACTCCACATTCATCATGCAATGGCCGAATCACATTAAACACCATTACGCAAGAGAATTAATTTCATGCCTTCATCTATGGTCATGGCCGAAACCACCTATTCTTAAAAACATGTTACCTCCATTGTTATGAACTTAGAATTTTCTAATATGATTAACAAAAACTTTATTCATAATTTTCCATGTATAGCCGAAACTTACAAGTGAGCATGCTTAGGAAAAACAAGCATTTCTATGAGTTTTATTTAAAAGATTAGGTAATGAACATTCTACAAATCATGCAAAAACCTAAACATGGCCTTCCACTTTATTTTCATGTCATAAAATAACAACAATGACACCATATACGGCGACCATAGGAATAAGTATTTTCATGGAAGAACAATCATTTTCTTGGTTAGCATCTTATAAGAGACTTAATAATAAATCCGAAACCCTAACATGGTCTTTCCCTTCCTTATTCATGATATAAGCTAACACAATAACCACTTCAATCATAAGTTGAACATTGACACAATGGATCCAATTCTAACACATGGAAAAGTATCATCTCATCAAGCAAAACCATACAATCAAACAACAAGTAAGTTCACATTGCATATACATCAAATATCAAGCACAAGTTAGAAGTTTACTTACAAAAATCCACAATCGATAATCAAGCAAGTTGAAAATATAAATACAAAATCATTAGGTTCAATTTGTATAAAACCCTAACCCATGTGTGTATGTGTAAGCATATAGCATGATGCAAACCAGCGGAATTGGAATCCCTTAAACCCATAATCAATTTGAAAACTCACCCAAGAAAGCTAAAATCAAGTCAATGGATGGAAGAATCTAGACCCATTGAGGAACTCGTTTCAAGAACCTAAATTATGTGAAAATCTAGACCCGTTGAAAAACTTGTCTCAAGAACCCAGATTACAAAGGAGGAACGCCACAAAGGTTGTGATTTACCTTTGATAAGTTCAAACGTTCAATGAAGAATAAGAATAGATAAACTCAACTCATAATGAATAAAATTCATCAATTTCATAAACATTCATATATATGTTAAAATAAGGCTATAAAAAGTATTTAAACTAAAACCTCACAAAACCCTAGACAAAATATGGCCCAGTCTTCCAAAAATACCCTTAAGTGAACAGTGTGGCACTACAGTAACTCCTTGAAACCCTAGTTTAACAAAAAATAATAATTTTTCCAACATGCCCTTAAGTCCTTCTCATAATAAACCCGATTATTCTAAATTAATAAAGTAAGTCCTTTAAATGAATTAACTAAATTGAATGCCTTCAAATCATGTTGTTCTGTTACTCTCTTCCATAACTTGTATCAAATTTATCAAAACTGGTTCTTCTTTCTTCAAGCCCATCTTGAGTGTTGGGCTCTTGCTAGTTTCATCCCAAGTGGATTGCACCAATCCTTATATTGCCTCCTTGATTTTCTTGGCTCTTGATCTTGTAATTGGCCCATCTAGAACTTGCAATATTTTGGACCTTCACTCTTCAAATTTGAAACTTTCATCTACTCAAAACCCTAGTTTAAAACCCCTAAAACCATGTGTGTCTATGTGTGAGTTCATATGAAAAACTTCTCAAAACATGAGCTAACTTCCTCTAGCTCAAGTGTGTGTGTGTGTGAGAGAGAGAGAGAGCGCATGAGTTCATGATGAACTTACTAAGAACCAAAACTTCCCTTCTCAAGGTAGTGTGTGTATGTAAAATGGAAAGGCAGTTTTGGCTTCATACCTTCTATGATTCTTTCCTTAGAAGCACCTTCTAGCCTTACTTGCCCTCAAAATGATATTTGAAAAAGAAGTGAGTGATGTGAATAGTGTTTGGATGGTGAGAAAGTGGTGGAAAATGGAGTTAAAGGTGGTGGCCGAAACTTTACAAGAGAATCCTCCAAGTGACTAAAGAGATGAGATTTTCGGCACCCCTTCCTTTTTATAGGTACAAAAAGTTTCTTGCACAAACTAAGTTCATTTGCGTGGTTGCCAAGTGGCACCTCACCCTAAGGACTCTTCCTCTTCCCCATCATTTGAGTGTTTTGAAAACACAATGGCACTTTTGGACAAGTGGCGCCTGTTGCTCTAAAACCAAAACCCCATTCCACTTTTGCCCTTCATCTCATGTCTTGGTTCAATGAATCTCATGGTAGTTTGTTCTTTTACCAAGCTAAGATCTCCCTCAATCTCTTACATGTGTGCATGGGTGCCAATTGGCATGTGAGAGTGCGGGTGTGTGCATGGTGGCTGAAATCTCCATCTCTTCCCAAGGAGATCTTCTTCCACCAATGTCTTAGACATTGTGTGATTGGTCACAATAAGCACCAAAATCCTAGCACCTAGCTGTCCACCTCAAGGAATTCTTTCCAAGATTTCTTCTAGAAACCCTAGTAGGCGTGTAGCCTATTCTTCCCAACAAGATCTTGCCCTTTCCCAAGACAAACTCTTTACCTATCCTTTTATATATGGCAAGAATCACATCATTTCCCTCGTGGTTGCCGTGCATGCCCTTTGGACTTCCCTCAAGTTCCATCTTTTCATGTCCCTTCATCTTCTCTATTTGCATGCATGACACATGACAAAACCAAATCATATCCCTTAGGATAGGCATGCATGCCCTAATTTCCATGGGCTCAAAACCCTAATTTTACTACAAGGCCGAAATCCACCTAGACTTGGGCCTACCTCAATGCTTCACATATGCCTTCTAATCCAACCAAATGGCATCAAAGGGTTATTCCTCCTCTCTTGGCTCAATTGATCAATTCATAATAAAATGAATAAAAGATTAGCAAAAATCTTGGTCGTCACATAACCATGACCCCAAATGCTATGATGGGGAAATATCCTAGTTGAACTTCTTTGTCTACTCTGGAGTGCTTAAATTGGAGTGATAACCCTTGGGTTGACAAAGTAAATTCAACAGACTTCGAATAGATTCTTTTTAATGCTATGGGTGCAACACAATGAAAATAAGGTGAAGACGAATTGCGAACTATTATATCATATTGTAAATACGGTGAAGGCAAATTGTGAATTGCCAAATTATATTTTAAATGCGGTAAAGAATAATGCTTTATTGCTATAGGATATAATTTTAAAAAAATAATTATTTTCATATTATATTCATAATAATGAATTGTACTAAATAATGCTTTTTAAGCTACTATTATTTTCATTTGAAAAAAAAAATACATTAATATATCACTCAAATTTCAAGTTAATAATCTATTTTTACATGACATTATTCCAATAACAATAACTTCTATGTAGTTTTTTGAAGTAATTGAGTATAATATTATTTTATTTTATTTTTCATTTATAAGAAAAATATTATTGTTATTTTGTACATGTCTAATTAGTCTTATATTACATGAAGCAATGCATATCCTATTATTATTTCAATATATTTTGTTTGTTTCTTTCGTTGTTTCTTCAAGTATAATTATAATTACTTGTATAGATTTATGACTATTTTTTCATTTATCATACTTTTTTTTTTTTTTTTATAACCAATTGACACTTCATTCAAATTAGGAACCACCCAATACAAAATACAATAGTAAGTCCACTATCAACCAAAAATGAACAATACAATACACCATAACTAAGTTTCAACATTGACTAAAACTCCATTACAAATAACATCTAGACAGCTATTCCACCATTGAAGAGTATCGCCAATGTAGCGGGCATGTCTCGCTGGCATATGTGCAGCTTCATTACCTTGTCTTCCCACATGTGAAATTTCAAAATTTGGAAAAAGATAAATAAGATTATTTATTTCCAAAATAAGAGGCCCATGTGATGATAAAGAGGCAATCCCATTTTTAATGGCTTCAACAACATTCCATGAATCACCTTCCAAAATTAAACTGTAAAACCCTGTGCCTAACACCATTTGCAAGCCTCTCAATGCTGCCAAAGATTCAATTTCATCCACCTCAAGGACACCCTCTTCCTTTCAGCTTAAAGCATAAAGCACCCTTCCCACATCATCTCTAAGTATAATATTCACTCCAACCATAGCTTCATCCTTAAACACGGCCCCATCAAAATTCATCTTAACCTCCTCATGAGGAGAAGGTTGCCACTTTAGCACTTTCTCCTTTTTTACATTCTGTATAGATGATTGAATAACTTGTTACATACTCACAAAAATGGTCAACAATTTCCAGTCTTGAACTTGTAGTATTTTCAAACAAATATAAATTTCTATATTTCCACACCCCCCCCCCAACAGATTGTAATGAATAGTGGTGCTAATGACAAATCAAACTCCATGATTTTCCACAATAAAGTATCAAATCGATTAGCATTAGCCAATAACTGAAAAAGTGCACTGTTTCTAACCACTCATACTTCATAAATACAAGAACATGAACACAAAGCATAGGTTACATCTTCATTTTGCATGTGAAAAATAGTACATATCCCTTCAACCACTATACATACCCCTTCTCAATAAATTGACCTTCGTAGGTAAACAGTTAGGGCAAGCCCTCCAAGCAAAACTTTTCACTTTATTAGGAAGAGACAAAGTCCATAACTTCCTCCACAAATTCACAGTTTTGAAAGTGCCCTTAATGGCGCAGACCATAATGCATTTCAGCACTTCTAACTACCTCAAATAATTAAAATCGCATTTCTGGCACCATAGTGAGTAATAACACTAACTAACAGATAGACTAAAACCTATGCGATCGATCAATTCATGAAAACTTATAGGGTTTTCATGAGGTTCCTAAATCTAATAGAAATTTTACTATTGAATTTCTAGTGGGCTGTTATAGACGAAGCTGCTTAGAATCATTTAGAATCTCAACATCAACACTATCCACTACACTATTCAAACGCTTTAACGGAATAGTAGAAGATGAAGACTTACATGGAGTTGGCCGAACACCAGAGGCTTTCTACTTAGAAGGAAATCAATGGCAACCCCTCACAGGAATTGGTACTGGTAACCCTTCTCTCCCCTTCTTTGACAGAATGACCTTTCTTGTTAGAAATCCTCCTATTGTTGGTGAAAGAGACAAAAAACAAAAGTAGTAAATGGCTTCTCCACAAGCAAGTAAGAGGGGCTTAAAGATTCCTTAGGCCGATTGACCTCAATATGCCCAGCACCATGATTAGAGTCAAGATGAAAAGGATTAATCGGCTTCTCCACATATGCTTCTAAGAAAGTCAATTCATAAATATACAACTTTTGCCCATAACCCCATCTCCATGAATGGGGTAAAAATCAGAGCCACATTAGATTTTGAGGGACTTAAAGGATGATCAACGGGACTCTACAATGCCCTACTTGATGGACTTGAAAGCCCACTATTTTGTTTTGACCTAGTTACAAGTACACTAGGCCCAGGCCAGGCCCGAGCCCATGTCGCACAATAACTGGAAATCCTGAATGCTTCTCCATCCCTACAAACTTTGAAAGTGTACCTGTAACAACCCGCTCCTTCTTTCTTTTATAGTTACGAGCCTCATTCTGCGTGTTGAGACTCGATGGCGGGTTCTAAAATATACCAAGCATATTTTAAAACAATCCCAATATTTTGAAGTTTACGAATATTTTAAATGTCCTGAAAATATTTCCAGTGTTATCAGACTAAACTTGTTTTTAAATAACACAATTATAATATTTTTGAAGAGCTCCAAAAATATTATAATTGTGGAAAATTATTTAATTTCAATGATTTTAGTCATTTAAAAGTATTACGAGATTTAAAATATGTTGAAAACTCTAAATTAATTTAAATGGCTTTATTCTCTTCAAGTAATTAACAAGACTTCATCATTTTAAATAATGATGAAGGAATATTATTTTATAAACTTTAGTTTATAAAATAATGTTCTAGTTTAATTCCTCTCAGTGTTTTAAGTTAAATAAATGCTTACACATTTTCAAATCAATATTTAAACTCACTGTTAGATCGTTTTGAAGCTCTCAAGACGAAGGACATGGATTAAATACCCAAACCCCTAGCTTTTTCCCCTCACTTTTTCCTTTCCTCTCTCTCTCCTCTCCCTTTTTCTCCAGCCCGTCGACAGCCCCTTTCCTTTCTCCCTCTCCACCGCGCCTCTTCTCCTCTCTAGCCCAGCTGTCGCCGACCACCCAGCCTCACCTCCACCATCGGCAGCTCCCCCTCACGCCGGCGAGTTCAACCCCACCGATGGTGAGTCCCACCGGCAACTCTCTCTCTCTCTCCACCTCCCTCCAACCAAAATGGGTTTCAAACCCATTTATCTCCTCCTCGCGCTGTCGTGAGTGGTCAACTGGGCCACCAAGCACCTCCACCAGCACCACCACTTCACGAGCTCCACCTCCATGATCTCCCCTTTCCCCCAGCTCTCTCCCTCTCCACTGCACCACCTCATGCACGCACACAGCCCATACGTAATGCATGGGTTCTCCACCCATGCCGCCATGCACGGCTACCCATGCCACCACACCACCACCAACGGCCTCCCCTAACCACCATGGCTCCTCCTTAAGCTCCTCCTTGCCAGCCAAGCACTTCACCTCTCCCATGCCCTCTCACTCTCTAATTTCTCCACCCATTTGGCTTAGATCCACCACCCTCCAGCCACCGTATAGCCACCACCTCGCCACATAGCTCCACCACACCTCCCTTAAGTCCTCCATGGCCAGCCTTAACCCCTAGCCTTGAAACCCATGAATTTCCTAGTTTAGCCATACACAGCCTAAACTCTTCCACAAACTACCATGCCTCCACTGTGTACCACCTCAGCACCACCATGAGGCCACCACTCTAGGACCATGATCAAATCTTTCCCCGCTCAGATCCACACCCGTAGCCACCTCTAGTAGCCCAAACAGCCATCATACGTGGTGTTAACCACCACGAATGACTTTTTCAACACCTTTGACTGTGACGGGCAGCGAGCAATGCACGAGTTATTCCATCCATGGTATAGCCCTCTATCTCTCATTATTTATATTAAATGTTAGTTGATAGGTTGTGGACTGTGCTATTAGTATTGTGGAGTTCGTTGTGAGGTGTGGCTATGTAGTAAATTGTTTTGCATAATTGTGTAGTGTTGTGGACTGTGCTGTGAAGTATAGGTGTGAGGTGTATGCCGTAGTTGTAATGCGGTGTAGTGTTGTAAAGGGAGTACACATGGAGTGTACTCCATGTAGTGCGACGATGTACTGTGTGGCGTGCGCCGTAGTAACATGTGGCGTAGTGTGAAGTACATGTGGCGTGTGCTCCATGTCGTGTAACGACACACCATGCTATGTGCATCGTGGTAATACGTGATGTAGCAAAGGGAGAGTACACATGATGCGTACGCCATGTGGTGTAGCGATGCACCGTATGGCATGTCATAAAGAAAAGGATGGTTGCGTAGTAGAGGAGCGTAGAGAGTGTTGTGTGGCATTGGGAACTGTGGAACAATGTCCCGAAATAGCTGTGATGTAGCCTGTAGTCTGAGGTGACAGATGTCGCATTGTAGTTGACTTATGGGTTAGGGTATGTGTGAAGTGATGGGATAGTGTAAGAGTAGTGCAGTGGAAGCATGAAGGGTGTCGTGACGTAACTCGGGATTTGTCTCGAGCTACGTGACGTGATGGAGATGTAGTGGTGAATGGAACCCTGTCGTGTCAAGTGTTGGGATGAATTTTTAAAGGGGCTAGGTAGTAGGAAGGTTCTGCTGACCAGGTTTGAGTAAAAGTTGGTATCAGAGTATGAAACTTGTTTATACAAGTAGGCGTTCATTGGACTATAAGTTGATCTTAAGTGATAAAATGTAAGGTACATGTGCATCTGTGAGACACGTGTACCAGACAGATTTACCATATATAATAGGTAATCTATCCTAAGCATGGTTGCACGATGTTTAAGCCTCAGATTTGACTTAAAGTCATGTGGCATGTATGGTTGGCAATGAGGATTGAGTATGATCTCGGAAGTCTGAAGGTAGTATTGGGTATGTTGTCTTGGATCGGAATACGTGACTTAGTTTGTTTGAGTCATGCATTAGAATGTGGTTAATAGAAGAGTAAGACGAAAGTTTTAATATCTTAACCCTAAGGTGAAACACGAAGGTAGTGACGGTAAATGGACCCCGAAGGTTTTAGCATAGTAAATAGCACGTAAGAACCCAAGGATAGACAGAGAGTGTTCCAAGTGAAGTGTAGTTCTATTTCTGGTATAGTTGCTCATGTACTAGATAGAGAATGACACTAAAATTATGTGTATGCATAGGTTGCCATCTGACACGCACATGAATGGACTGCATAGAATAAGTATGGCATGGAGTCCAAGTAAGTATTACGTTCATACTCTTCTAGAGTTTTCTAAATAAACTAAAATGAAAACGAAATAATTTTCCTTGATGATGCTTTATGAAATGACACGAACCACATTTTACAAAAAAACTCTAGATATAAATTTTCAAGTATAAATATGTAACGGACCTCCTTGGCAACCCCTTTTTATGCACCCAAAGTATGTAAGTGTATGCATGTGAATCGATGCTACGTAGTAAGTACTAGATATATTTTCATGAAATGAAATGCGAGGCTTAGGCTTTATGCTTTAAATGACGTGAAGAAAGTGTTTTAAAGTCCCCTATGAAAGATGATGCTTTAAATGATGCCATGAACTGATGTTTTAAATAATGCCATGAAAGATGACTTTTAAACCCATTCTTTTAATTGGCTTTTATGAATGAACGAAGTGAAGGGCTATAAAGAACTGTAAAGAACTGAAATGACTGAATATTTAATGTATGAAAACATGTAACGGCCACATGAATAAACGGATAAAAGTACCGAAGGACTGGACTGTGTAGATTGCAATGCCAGGTAAGTAGTACTGGTAGTGTACCCAGTGTTGCACCCTAACTGAATGGATTCCTAACTCGTGGCCACAGGCAGAATCAAGGTCCAAAATACTGCTAACCCTCACACACGAGGCGTAACAGTGTGTAACAGCCAATGAAAATGATAAGAAAGAATGTGTGCATGTTAAGAAAGAATACATGTATGCTAAGACTCTTTAAGAAATGAAGGCAGCGTGATGTGAGGAATTGTTTACAAGAAGAAAACCATTTTTAAAGAAAAATCCCACCTTGCAACGTTTTAAAATGAAATGAATAGATATGTATGATATGTATGGAATGATGAATACATGACTGAAAACATATGTTATTATATTTTAACTGTATGAAGTAATACTTATGAGTCATCGACTCATTTTAGTTTTTATGTGTGCCCTCCCAGGAACAAGATGAGCATGATGCGTCGGGATAGATATGGCCCAAGGAAAAGAGCATGAAAGCCTAGGCACGAAATTTTGTACGAGAAGCTTTAATTATAAATAATAATAATAATAATAATAATAATAATAATAATATTTTCTACTGTAATCTTTTAAATTAAGAGACGCGTTTTATTTATAAATGTTGAGTCTTTTGTATCTAGCATGGAAGGAAAAGAAATTTGAAAATGAATTGTAATTCCCGTCTATTTTCTTAAAATCATTTTTCTAAACAACCCACCTTAAGGACGGGTGTTACAGTGACAAACCACCATAACCGTCAGGACTAACTGTCTCCACTACTAACTAGCCTCCACTGTCGATGCACTCCATAGTCCATAGGGGATCAGCCATGGCCTATAGAGAATGACCAAATAAGGAAGATTCCCCTTGCCCAGATAACAGTTGATCATTTTGAACATTCCCTCTGCATGTAACGCGTCCCTGTTTTCTTAATAAATTACCATCCACCCGTAACCATGCCCTAAATAAAAATCCTTGTTTCTCAAATTGAACTCTGTAAGTATCCAATAATTCACAAGCACAATTTGGGTGTCCCAATATTCCACAACAGTAGTAAAATGTCAGTAACTTCTCATATTTCAAATGAATCCAAAAAGTCTCAGATTTGAGTAAACACGGACGTTTAACGCGTGGAAGAGGCAAACAGATGTCCAATTTAACTCACACTCTACAAAATTCTCCACATGTTGGCGTTGATTCTGGTAAATCTATATCCTTCACTTCCACCATAGAATTACCAATCATACGGATTACCAATTGATTCATACAATTCAAAGGAAAATCATAAAGCCGAATCCAGAAAGACGCATAATGTAAGTACATAGTAGAAATTTGACAATTTCCATCATAATCCCGCATTAGTACGAGACTTTTATTAAAAAAACCATGGTTCATGTCAAAGAAGACGAGCTTTATCCGCCACATCCATAAACTGTGCCAGGAATAAACCATTGCTAAGATCAAAAGAACTTGACTCCGTGCGGATTCCAAGCCATTTGCATCATATTCTTAAAAGCCACCTTATTATAAACAACCCTCAGTCTGCACCATTGTAAATTCAGGAAAATATTTGGTAACCTCAATCTCCTTAGATTCAACCACAACACTGCAACTTGTCAATATTACATAATATATCATCTACCGTAGGGGTGTGCATCCGGATCCGGATCCGGGTATCCGGCCATAACCGGATCCGGATCCGGATTTTAAAATCCGGGCGGTTATCCGCCCGGATTGAACCCGGACTCAATCCGGGCGGATAACCGGATTCAATCCGGATATCCAGATTGATAACCGGATATCCGGTTTTTTTTTTTTTTTTTTTTTTTTTTCTGTTTTTTGGGCTTAAATCCCGGATTCAATCCGGGTATTGTAAAAATAAAAAAAAATAAAAATTCTAAAAATATCTTTAACTTTAAAAAGAAATTATTGCACTTTAAATAAAAAAAAAAAAATCTGATCTCATATTTAAATTGCCCAGATTTTTAAAAAAAAAATACTTAAAACACTTTAAAAGAATTTTCTAAAAAAATAAATTGAAAAACAAAATAAATAAAAATGCAAACTAAGTAATATTGTTGTTACATCACAATGCAAAACATAAATTTACAAAAAACAAAATAAATAATAATACATTACAACTAATTAAACAAATATAATATCATAACTCTTCACATCTTGAATCTTGAATTTGGGAGAAAAATTGATTTCTTTCACCTTGATCTGGTAAATGGATGGCCTGTAATCAACAAATTAAGAAGCAAATCATATAGACATATGGATATTTCATAAAAGAGTGCAAAGGGTCACCCAACCATGCATAACAGAATACATTAAAAGATACTACATTGCCAAATATTATTATGTCTGATACTATGAAACACACATTTCCTCATTGCCAAAAAAAAGAACATTCATTTCCTCGTACAATGAAACACACATTTCCACATTGCCAAATCATGTCAGCTACAAAGGTACAACAGTTATCCATAGCAGAAGATAAAAGAAATAAGACAATTAATCAGCCATTCATTTCAACTCAAATGAGCACATCAAGTTATTTTACCTTACCAACTAAAAAAGCAGCAACTCAGGTAGAATAGTATCCAAGAATCTCTGCAGGATTGCTGATAGAGTACCTCTTATAGGAAGCCTTGGTATGAAAGAAGTAGGAGCATATTCCTTTTTTTTCCAGGAGATATACTAGAGCATACAGATGACACATGAATCTCTTATCAAATATAGTTTCCAGGAGATATTGTTTGAACTTTTTTTTTAATCAACACGTTAATTAATAAAACATGTTTTTATTTTTAAGAAAAAAAAGGCATAGCCAGATATGCACGAAGTTTATAAAGGTATGGACAGGTAAAAATTGTTTCTACCAAGGGTTCTCCAGAAAAATTGTTTATTTACATATCCAGATGATGCATGAGTTTCCCATTTATCAGTATTTTAATGAGTTATTGAATAAATGCAGAATAAACAAGAAAGGCATGAGTATCGTTAACTTATTAATATTACAGCTGAAAAACAATGAAGCACATAACCCAAGAATCAAAATAATGGAGGAATGATAATGAAATAATAAAACTTAAACAAAACAAAACAAAACCAACCCAGAAACTTCAATGTGAATGGCATGTCCAACAAGTCAGTTTTGGCACGACTAGTCAATATTACATTATTTCATCCCACTTACTAAGCAGAACTTAATATCTTACATACAAAAGATTACATTATTTCAGAACCATAAAATTTGGTTAAGCTACTATAATCATTACAAAAAATGGGTGACCACGTAACTTTTCCAAATAGGTAATGAAGTTCTTAAGGCCTACAAGCTTCAAAGGGTTGTAAATTAAGGCAGAATTAAATAGCAGAGAAGAACGTATTTGCCTGGAATAATGTACTGCCAATGATTGTTGAAAAAGACCCGCACGATCAATGAAGTATTGGCAAGTTTGAAGTCTCTATTTCCAGCAAACATTTGTAAGTGGAAAAAAGGCAAATTAAAAACAGGAAAGAGGCATCAAGTGTACCAAAAAGTTTAAATTATTACATAAGAGAGGCTAATACCTCCAATCCAGTTTTCAAGCCAATGCCCAGGACAGTAACTCCAAGTCCAATTAGTAAAACATCCTTCCTCATAAATTGTCATTATAAAATAAATGGTTGTGCTAGAATCTAGAAAGGCTACCAAACTCAACAAATTAAAGTAATTGCAAAACAGAGTGATTCATTTTCTTTTCACTTGAATTGTAGAAAACATGTTTCGATTCTCAAGATTTACATTTTTCTTGCAAATTTTTAGTACAAAACAAAACTCAAAGGAAATAAACTCCACGACACAACGATCACAGGCGCATGTATCAAAGAGAGAAGAGAGATTGAGCAAAGATATCTTGTAAGTACAACAGAAATTAGCTCAAAGGGAAAATAAAAGAGAGAGAAACCAAAACAAAAGAGTAATACACAAAGTAAATATCTATTTATGCAATCTCAATGTACAACCAATTCAGTTAAGCCAACAAAAAAAAAAAAAGCCTGAAAAGTGCCCATACATATAATGCCCAGTTGAATCACAACATGAAAAGTGCTCCAGAGTAGGTGTAAAATAATCCAAAAGGCCCCTACCATCGGGGGAAAAATAAAAAGCCTCTGTTGTCTGTCTATTTGATTAACTCATTGGTCAAGTTTTACAGAACAACTTGAATTTGGCTCGAGTAGATAGTCATGAACAATAAATGTAGATATGGGCATTTAAATTACAAAAAAATTGATGAATTATAAAAGGGAAGGAGTCTACAAAAAATTACATTATGCTTTACCAACCAGATATAAGGAACAACATTGAATGCCCAACCAGATATACATTAAACACATTGAATGCCCAACCAGATATACGGAACAACATTGAACAAATACGAGCTTAGCTCCTAACAAATTATTGATGTTATAGAAATAGCATTTAAATCCATCTATAATACTAATGCTATTTCTCAACAACCATTGGTTCTTGAAGCTAGATGATGCAAACCCTAAGATTTAAAGGCTAAATCTTGCAATCCCTTTTGGGACTTCCACGTAAATGCATGTACTACTAAATCAGAATAAGTTTGGACAAAACACATGGAGATAGCGCTGACCCAAGCGAAAATCAACCATAAACCCAGAAAAGGGATCCACCCAAACCGAGAGAGACAGAGATACAGAGAGAGAGAGAGAGAGAGAGGGAGAGATTAACACACCTTAGGTTTCGAGACAGAGACGGCGGATTTGCAATCGCCACGGCTAGGGTTGAGAACTTGAGAGACGACAGTGACGAGGGTGAGAGAAGACTGAAGAGTGAGACTGAGATTCGAGAGAGTCTTCGAGAGAGTTTCGTTCGAAATGTGAGACAACGGTGTCGTTTTGGAGAAAAAAAAAAATTGACCGGGTGTATAACCCGGTTACGGATTACCGGGTTATAAATCCGGATCCGTAACCGGATCCGGATTTATAATAACCGCCCGGGTGTAATCCGGGCGGATAACCGCCCGGATTCACCCGGATTTCCGGACCGGACCGGATAAAAATCCGGTCCGGATGCACACCCCTAATCTGCCGTTAGGGACGGAAAGAATGCCCACAATGGGCAAATCCAAAATAACAGAACTTGTAAGTTGAAACAAGAACCAAAAACTCCCAAGTAAGCAGAACGTCGATCTTTTTCATTTATCATACTTACTATTCTAATTAATATGCATCTTAAAATTTATGTTTACCATATAAAAAATATAGTGTGTACATGAGTTCTTTTTTTAGCTCTGTTTATATGCTCGGGTAGATTATTAAATAAGGCTCTCTGAAAGATTCTCTCACTTCTCTCTACCCTGCTCCCACTACTCTCTTATCTCCCCTCATTCACTTTATATCTATAGATTTTCTTATTTTTTTTATCATTGTTTTTCTTTTCTAAGTCAGAAAATACCCCATATACTGCCTTTCGGTCAAATCTATGCGGAGTATTTACGGTTGGTCTATGCTTAAAGGGGTATGTTTATCATTAGTCTATGCTAAAAGGGGTGAAAAAGGAGCAAACAGACCGGATTTGTTTGAAAATATAAGAGATATTTTTAAATTATTTTATTATTATTTATAAATTATTTATTACTATTCATAAATAATTTTATTACTAATTATAAATTATTTAAGATATTCTTAAAATTCAAATGAAGTCAATAATCGTAAGCTTACTTGGTTTGCTGTGAAGTGTGAAGACTACTCTCTGTCCCTCCCACTGTTTCCTCATTCCAAACCATAATCTTCCTTAATACATTTCAAAGAAATTACACACACTTTACTGTTTCCTTAACGTTGGATTGTTCAAATGTCAGTCAAGATGAACATACTAGATTGCACTGCAAATGAACAACATTATATTAGACTACAACACAGCTGCAGTTAAGGCTAGTCATCATTCATAGATTTAGAGTAAACGAGAACTTAATCAACATAAATAATGATAAAATAAATTAATAAATTGAAAATATCATTTGTTTTAAAATTTATTAAAAACATTATTGAGTCCAAACTAAAATCTTATTTCATCTAATTATTATAATTTTTTTAAACTTTTACATAAATAAAAATAAAAAGTTAATTTTTTAAAATTTTAAAAAAATAATATTATATTTAATTTTATATCTAACAAACTAAGCGTTAACCTTAAACATCTTAAATAATAATAATAATAATAATAATAATAATAATAATAGTGGTAGTAATAATAATAATAATTAAAAAAAAAAAAAAAAGTACGTGGCGAGCAGAGCTCGGTAGCATTCCAATGGCTCCTAGCCACAGAAACAGGGAAGAGTGACCCCACAAGGGCTTCTTCCTTCCACTAGTTTTCCCCTCCTGATTCATCAGATCTCAATCCTTATCTTCACAACCTCACCTACTCTGGCGTCTCCATCCCTCACCAATCGCTTCTCCTCCCTACATCCTTCTCTCACTTACACCCATCTTCATTCTACAACACACACTTCCCATTATATTTCTTCCTCTGTGTCTTCAGACTTTTCTCTTTCTTTCTTTCCCCACTTTGTTAGACAAACTTTTAACATGCTTGACCATACTTTGGGTGTGGCTCGAGCTTTCTGTTAAAGGGTTTGGACGTGTTTCCCAGAATAAAGTCCTTTATATCACTGTTTCTTTGGCTTACCTTTTCTTGTAAATTTTCTGGGATCACACCACATGCAGAGTTGTGACACTGTTGGTGGTTCTGTATCAACAGTTCTAAATCTGGGTGGCACTTGAATATTCAAAGGAATCTCTCTCTCTCTCTCTCTCTGTCTCTCTCTCGCGCGCGCGCAACAAAGTAGTACAGATATAAGGAGGTGGGTATATTTATACAGATACATATATTACCAAAAATCCTAAGAAGAAATTGAAAAGATTAGTGGAGGAGGAGGGATCAGTTAGAGGAAGATGAAAATTCAGTGTGATGTGTGTGAGAAAGCTCCGGCAACGGTTATTTGCTGCGCAGACGAGGCCGCCCTGTGTGCAAAATGCGACGTTGAAGTTCATGCCGCGAATAAGCTCGCAAGTAAGCACCAGAGGCTTCTCCTTCAATGCCTCTCCAACAAGCTCCCGAGATGTGACATCTGCCAGGTAATTCAGCTCCTAAATCCTCGTTTTCTCTAATATATATTCTCTAAAATCATTTATATTGATTGTTCCATGCATACCTTTTATGCTGCAGATTTGTTGGTGTATTTAGTTTATCTGTGCATGTGTTGGTTGTTATAAATTAGGACATGTGATTCCGCAAAATCTGAAATTTGAGTAGGCTGGGGTGGGGTTTTTGGCAGATCTTTGGTTCAAAGTTTACCATGCCCAAACTGTTTGAAAGTTGTCAACTATTCTTTCAAAATGAAGCCAAGAAGTTTAAGAAATAATTGTTTTGAGCGACTTCTGACTTCTCGCGCGCTGATTGAAGGCTAGACTTGAAAGGACCACAAGAGATCAGTCATTCACCCAAAAACTTAAGCAATATATAGTTAATGTCAAACTACTAAGATCTTCTGTATTGAAGCCTTAAAAGGTGCTTTGCGAGAAAAAGCATAGATTGAGTTTTATTTATTTATTTATTTATTTATTTATTTTTTTATGAGAAAAACGTGCATATATATTCATAGCTCAATTAGAGTAGATTTTCAATACAGGGAGGATAATCCTCTACAAGAATACTCTCCTCAGATAGATTTAATGCACTCTTAGCCAAGTAGTGAGCTACTGCATTAACCTTCCTAAAAACATGAAAAACAGACCAACTTTGCACCTGGGACAGCATTTTCTTAATGACTTTATCAATAGACCAACCGAGCTCCAAGTATCCTACCTTCCCTGGATAGCATTTATCACACTTAAATAATCACCTTCAAGGACAATTCGTGATAATCCCAGCTCAGCACAAAGAATGACAGCTTTCAAGGCTGCAACAGATTCACCAAGCAGGAGATTCGGAAATAAGGCACGAGTGGACCTCAAAATGGCAGTAACATTGCCATGCCAGTCTCTAACCACCACTCCTATGCCTACTCTGCAGTGCACTTTATCAAAGGCTACATCACAGTTGATTTTATAACAGTTAAGAGGAGGTTTACACCACTGAGTTGAGGAGGGAACAGGAGGGGCCTTCTGCTGCTGGACCACCTGACACAACTAAAGGTTAGAGATACTACTAGAGACAAGCTTGATAACTTGCTGGGGAGGGATGAAATTGGACTCAAAAACCCATTTGTTCCTCCTGTGCCAGATATGTTTTGCTGTAAAGATAACTTCAGAGAATTCCTCCAGAGACAAAAATGAGAAAAGGTGATCCAGAATCTCACTAAAAGGGGCCTCATCAATGCTGCATTTTTGGATTCTCCATGAGCTACAACTCCACACATCTTGGGCTGCCTTACAAGTCCATAGAGCATGAGAGGCAGTTTCAGGATGTTCTAGACAGATTGGACATGAGGGGGATTCCACCACCCTCCTCTTATGCAGATTGGCCTTTGTGGGGTGGATCTCTTTAGCTGCTCTCCACAGGAGCATCTTGGTAGAGTTGGGAACCTTTAATCTCCAGATATTGTGCCACAGGTCAAGTATATTAGTTGGTCTTGAAGTTTGGCCCAAGCTGCCTGCTGTAAGGGACCCTTGAAGTTGATATGCAGATCTTACTGAGAACATTCCATTGGCAATGCATCTCCAAGCCAACTGATCAGAACTTTTGCATGGGCTAATTCGGAGTTTAGAGATAGCTGCAGCCTCGGACTCACAGAAAATTGTCAAAGTGTATGAATTGGCAGAATGGTTTGGCCTTGAGTTCTGTATATTATATATAGACTTTACAAGAATGAACATGGAAAGCAAATAAGTTCCCGCATGATTCTAGCCCTATACATGTAAACCATATAATCTGTCGAATAATGTATGCTAACTATACAGAATAATGAATGGAGAAATAGGGAAATAATTGTGGGCTGAAATAAGAAAAGAAGTGTGGACAGCTTTGCTGTCCGTTGACAACCCCCCTCAAATTGATGCGGGTTGATCAACAAGCATCAATTTGCTACTTAAGAAGCAATGTCGATGATGAGTAGAGCCTTGGTGAAGATATCAGCAATTTGTAGTTTAGTGGAAATATGTGGAAGAGTGATAACACGAGCTTCAAAGGCTTCACGGATAGAGTGACAGCCCACTTCAACATGCTTTGTGCGCTCATGTTAGACATGATTTGCTGGGATCTGAATGGCACTTGTATTATCGGCGTGTAAAGGCATAGAATCAATCTCAGAGAAGTCTTAACTCCGCAATCAAACCTCGAAGCCAAATAATTTCAGAACAAGCAAGAGACATCGCCCGATACTCAGATTCTGTATATGACTTAGAAACTCTGTCTTGCTTCTCTAGGAGATCAACGCATCACCTAAGAACACGCACCAACCAGTGATGGAGCGACGTGTATTAGCACAACCAGCCCAATCAGCATCGCTATAAGCAGCAAGAGCAGAAGAATTGCCTGCAGGACAGAATAATCCACGGGCAGAAGTGCCCTGAACATAGCGTATAATCCTACGAACAGTAGCCAAATGAAGATGATAATGAGTCTGAAGAAACTGGCAAACTTGCTGTACAGCAAAAGAAATGTCCGGTCTAGTAATGGTGAGGTAGACAAGGCTACCCACCAACTTCCGGTATAAACTAGAATAAGCAAGTAAGTCACCCCCTCCTTTTTGCGAAGCTTGACATTTATTTCCATGGGAGTATCAACAGACATAGCCTCCAATAGGCTAGCTGTAGCCACCAAGTCACTAGCATGCTTATGTTGATTGAGTGAAATACCAAAAAGACTACGATGCACCTCAAGACCAAGAAAATATGTGAGAGACCCAAGATCTTTTATATGAAAGGACTCTGAGAGATGAGTCTTGAGCTGACCAAGTAAAGCAGAATCGAAACTAGTGATCACAATATCATCAACATAAACCAAAAGAACAACAATACAACAATACCCATGTCTGATTTCCGAAGAAACAATGAAGTGTCATACTTGCTCTACTTGAATGGAAATTGTAATAAAGTGGTGCGGAATTTATCAAACCAGGCCCTCGGAGCTTGTTTGAGACCATAAAGAGAGCGACGAAGCTTACACACATGTAAAGTCGGAGAGGCAAACAAACCCGGGGGTGGCTTCATATAAATATAATCTATAAGATCCATGTGCAGAAAAGCAGTCTTGACATCCATCTGATGTAGTGGCCAATCACTGGAAGCACCAAGAGCTAGATTGTATTAACAGTAGTCATCTTAACCATAGGAGCAAATGTCTCTTCATAATTGACACCATATTCCTGATTATTCCCAAGTGCAACAAGGCGAGCTTTGTAATGATCCAAACTTCCATTAGAGCGGACCTTGACTGAGTAAACCCATTTCCAACCCAGAGGAACGATGGTGGGAGGACAGCGCTCGATGTCCTAGGTGTGATTTGCCTCTAGAGTGGCAATCTCTTCCTACATAACTTGTTGCCAACAATCATGCTTGGCAGCATGTGATTAGGATGTGGGAATATCAAAATTGGACAATGCAGCAGTAAGAGCTGAAATTGAATTGCCAGAACTGGAAGAGGGAAACCCATACCTATCCAGGGGTACAGACACTCCAGGAGAGCGATGTAACAAAGGCTCTGGAGGTGCTGCAACTGACTGAATCTGGAGCGTGGTAGGGATCAGATATAGGGTGAGTGTCTCGTATACACAATACCCGGTTTAAAACGAGAATTGACTGGAGGGATCCGAGAACTGCTACGCAATATATCCTAAGAATGCACATTGAACAGATTGAGCAAATAATATATGTCACTCATGAGGAGATAAATAAACAACACAACCAAAGGAATGGAGGTTATCATAATTAGGTTGCTTAGCAAATAAGTGAGAATAGGGAGACTCCATGTGTAGGACTTGAGATGATAAACGATTAATCAAGTGAGTAGCAATTTTCAGAACCTCAACCTAGAACATGGATGGAACAAAGGATTGTAACAAAAGAGTATGTACCACATCTAGGATATGACGATTTTTACATTCTGTTGGGGAGTAGCGGGACATGAACATTGATGAATAATATCTTGAGAAGCCAAGAATGCTTAAAACTCAGTAGATAAATATTCACCAGCAGAATCTATGCTTAATGTCTTAATAGAAACCAAAAATTGATAGTCAACATACGCTAAAATCTCAGTAAAAGTACGAAAAACCTCAGATTTAGAGCGAAGAAAGTAGACCCAAGTAAATCTGCTATGATCATCAATGAAAGTCGCATAGTATTTAAATTTTTCATCTAAACTAACCGAGGAAGGCCCCCAAAAATCACTATGGATAAGATCAAAACAATGAGAAGCTCTACTAGCATGCAAAGGGAAGGGAAGAGTTTTGTTTTTACCAAGTTTGCAAGACGCACACTCAAGAGATAAAGAAGAATGTTCTTTATTATCAAGTAAACTAGAGTTCAATACATGAGATAACATCTGAGTATTGGGATGGCCTAAACGACGATGCCACACCATACTAAGATCTGAAACATTATTACAAGCAAAAGACTTAATAGAAGAAACTGAATAAATTGCTGGAATGGGCAAAAGTAGTGGAAACAAGCGCCCCACTTTAGGTCCCCTCGCAATCAGCTCCCTTGTTACCTGGTCCTGCACAACACAACATTCACCAGAAAAATTAATAGCACAATTGTTATCAACTAATTAACCAACAGAAATAAGATTCATGGAAAGTTGAGGAGTTCATGTAGAATAATTGTTATCAACTAAGATTCCCTTGAGAAAAGTTCAAATTGAAAGGCCCATGTAGAATAATTGTTGCCCGTAAACTTGGCACACACAAGTGCGGAGTCCATTGCAAATAAATGAAACCCAAGACAAAGCAAAATAGCAGAAAATAAAGGAGACCAAACTAAAAGAAGTTAAGGAGTTGAAAATAGGTTAGTTTTCCAGCTCCCCATTTGAGATTTTATCCTATCCAAAATGGAGTTGAATGCCCTTGACTTGTGCTTGCCAACATAGGAATGAAGACCCAGGTATTTGTCAAAAGGACCCAAGGCCTGAATACCAGCTTTAGCCAATATACTACCAGCTTTAGCCAATATACTGTGTTGGATTTCCTGCTTGGTGTTCTTACTAAAGAAAATGGAGGTCTTCTCAAGGTTGAGTCTCTGACCAGAGACTTGTTCATAAGCACTAAGGATGCTGTGCAACCTACTCTACTCTATAGGAATTGCCTCACAAATGACAAGGCTATCATCTGCAAAAAATAAGTGATTAACTTTCAAAGTGCCTCGAGCTACAAGATTACCAGAAATAAGGCCCTGCTGCTCAGCTTGGTTTAATGAGAAGCTTAGTATTTCTGAGCAAAGGACAAACAGATAGGGAGAGAGGGGGTCTCCTTGTCTAAGACCCCTTAAAGGTTTGAAGCTAGCTTGAGGAGTGCCATTAAAGAGAATAAAGTAGGAAACCATGCTAACACACTGCATAATCAATTCAAACCAACAATTATCAAACCCCATTTTTTGCATCACAGCCTTTAAGAAATTCCACTCCACCCTGTCATAGGCCTTACTTATGTCGAGTTTAAGAGCCATAAAACCTTCCTTTTGCCTTCTCATCCTGTTTTGCATAGAGTGCATTAGCTCATGGCCACAATTATGTTATCAGAAATCATTCTTCCCGGGACAAAGGCATTTTGGGGAGCAGAAATCAGATAAGGCAGGATGGACTTGAGTCGATTGGCTAGGGGACCTTTGCAATGATTTTGTAGAACACATTGTAGAGGCTGATTGGTCTAAAATCAGTTACAAGCAAGGGGTTTTTATTTTTGGGAATGAGAGTTATAAAGGTTTGGTTTATTGCATGGGAACCAGTCTTAGAGTTGAGCAACTCCATAACAGCAGCAACCACATCTTCTCCCACAATTGACCAATGGTTTTGGTATAACACAGCAGGAAAACCATCAGGGCTAGGGGGTTCATTTCAAAGATGGCATTTTCCACCTCCTCTCTAGAGTAGTCCCTAGTTAAGATCAGGTTCATATCAGCTGTAACTAAAGGTTCAAACCTCTCCAATAGTTCAGCAATACCCTCAGGATTAGAAGATGAGAACAGATCCAGGTAATAGGACTGAAACTTCTCCCCAACCTCCTCTTGACCAGTCACTAGAGATCCATCCTCGATTTGGATTTTAGTAACAGAATTCATTAGTTTTCTCTGAGTGGCACATTTATGAAAGTATTTAGTATTTCTATCCCCTTCTTGCAACCACCTTTGCTTGGCCCTTTGACACCATTTCAAATCATCCTCTTCAAGAAATCCATCCACATCTTTTTGGAGGTGTCTAATCTGTTCATTCAGTTGGCCTGTGTTGGAGTCTTGTAATGTTCTCAGCAGCTCCCTTTTCTGTGCAATAAGTTGTTGGTGGTCCTTTTTATTGGTTCTATTCCACTCTCTTAACTGGAACCCGCTGATTGAGCTGAAATATTGCATATTTTAGCTATTTAAAATCAATGTATTTTAAATTCATCATGACATTATTATTGGTTTTAAATGGAAAAATGGTTAATAAGAATAAATACAAGTTGTGATTTAAATTGATTAATAGTATGAGTTTATGCTTAATTTTATAACTTGAGATTTAATTGGATAATGTTTATTCATATGCATATTTTATCTTATTTAGAAAGCTTGGTATGAGATAAATTTTGTGTGTGATCCATATGTTAAATTTTTTGAATAGATTGGAAGTCATTAACGCATGCATGACTCAAAACAATGAATTTTGGCTTGTAGGTCCTATACACATGGCATGGAAAGATATATTGAATTGTTGACCACCTCTAGATTGAAGAGTGCCGTATGCACTTCATCCCACCAACTCAACCCAAGTCACTCTCATCAATCATCCACCACCTCTTCCGTTCACACTCAAATAAATCCACCAACTCCTTTCCAACCCACGGAAAAATACTTCTTTAGTCTTCCAAGTGGTTGCATATCACATGAATTTAATCCATTCACATGGCAACAACTTGGCAAGCTGGAAGAAGGAGCTGAAATGTGATCCCATAGAAGAAATAAAAAGGTGCCATGCATTACTTGACTTGTGGAGTTGGTGGTGATTATTAATGAAGAGCCGTGAATTGGAGGAATGAGTTTGCAACTTGGGGCAGCTATTTATATATATATATATATATATATATTTTGCTGGATAAAGAAGAGAATATAGAGAAACATGTGCAGTCGGTGAGTGCATGATGTGCTGGAACTGAAAAAGGAGTTGTGCTGGAATTGAAAGTGTGCAGTCGGTCAGCTGGAATTGAGAGAACGTGTGAGTGAAAGAGATTCATGAAATGAAAGAGAGAGTCGGTGCTGGAGATTCATGAATTTAATCCATTCATATGGCAACAACTTGGCAAGCTGGAAGAAGGAGCTGAAATGTGATCCCATAGAAGAAATAAAAAGGTGCCGTGCATTACTTGACTTGTGGAGTTGGTGGTGATTATTAATGAAGAGCCGTGAATTGGAGGAATGTGATCCCACCGACTCTCTCTTTCATTTCATGAATCTCTTTCACTCACACGTTCTCTCAATTCCAGCTGACCGACTGGACACTTTCAATTCCAGCACAACTCCTTTTTCAGTTCCAGCACATCATGCACTCACCGACTGCACATGTTTCTCTATATTCTCTTCTTTATCCAGAAATATATATATATATATATATATAAATAGCTGCCCCAAGTTGCAAACTCATTCCTCCAATTCACGGCTCTTCATTAATAATCACCACCAACTCCACAAGTCAAGTAATGCACGGCACCTTTTTATTTCTTCTATGGGATCACATTTCAGCTCCTTCTTCCAGCTTGCCAAGTTGTTGCCATGTGAATGGATTAAATTCATGTGATATGCAATCACTTGGAAGACAAAAGAAGTATTTTTCCGTGGGTTGGAAAGGAGTTGGTGGATTTATTTGAGTGTGAACGGAAGAGGTGGTGGATGATTGATGAGAGTGACTTGGGTTGAGTTGGTGGGATGAAGTGCATACGGCACTCTTCAATCTAGAGGTGGTCAACAATTCAATATATCTTTCCATGCCATGCGTATAGGACCAAGCCAAAATTCATTGTTTTGAGTCTTGCATGCGTTAATGACTTCCAATCTATTCAAAAAGTTTAACATATGGATCACACACAAAATTTATCTCATACCAAACTTTTTAAATAAGATAAAATATGCATATGAATAAACATTATCCAATTAAATCTCAAGTTATAAAATTAAGCATAAACTCATGCTATTAATCAATTTAAATCACAATTTGTATTTATTCTTATTAACCAGTTTTCCATTTAAAACCAATAATAATGTCATGATGAATTTAAAATACATTGGTTTTAAATAGCTAAAATATGCAATATTTCAGCTCAATCACCCGCATCTCTCAAGGCCTCTCCTAGTAACATATCTGTTTTAGGGCTAGATTGAAGTGAGCCATGCCAATCCCTCTTGATAACTGCATCACAATCTTCTTTTTTTGCCCAACCTGCCTCGTATCTAAAGATCCTTTTCTTAGGGAAGAATGCAGGCTCTTGAGATTGACAAGAGATCGGTAAAGGGCTATGGTCTGAGCACTGTACAGGCAAAACAAAAACTGAATTAATAGCATAGAGATGCTGCCATTCACTATTAACCAGGGCCCTGTCCAGTCTCTCCTTAGTGAATTCAGTCCCCTCTCAGTTGTTACACCATGTGAATTGGGATCCCTCAAACCCATGATCACCTAGATCACAGTCCATTAATGCTTGCCTAAAATCCTCCATCTGCTTATAAGGCCTAAGAGAGGCACCACTCTTTTCATCTTGAGAGATTATTTCATTGAAATCTTCCCATGCACAACCAAGGTAAGTTGTGAGCAGGTTTCAAAAGCCTAAGTAGACTCCAACTCTCCTTTCTTTTAGCCACAACAGGTTGCCCATAGAAGCCAGTTAGGATCCAGTCTTTGTCCAATTCTAGAGTGAATTTGTAAAGAAATGTGACTTAGGGAATATGACATTAAATCAGCAAGTACATCCTTTTTTCAGAAGGCTGCTACATCCTTTTTCCAGAAGGCTGCTAGATCCTCACTTCGACCAATATAATCCACAGTGAAACTGCGTTCATAGTCCAGTTTATTACGAATACCTTCCAGTTTTTCTCTTTTACATTTAGTTTCAATTAAAACAACCAGATCTGGGGCCTTTTCTCTCACCATCAGGTGGAGTTCACGAACTGTCCAAAGGTTCCCAAGCCTTCAGCAGTTTCAATAAAGTGTTTTCATGGTGATTGGCAGGGTTTTTAAACAGCCACTGCCATTACAGGTTTCTTAGCCCTCTTAGAAGCCTTATGGGATTTCTCTCCAACGCCACCTCCTCTTGGTACTGCAGCTGTTAACCACCAAAAGGTGGTTTTCCATGGTGTCCTCAAGTAATTTGACATTACCACCCCTGGCCCTCCTTTTCCAGTTGGACAAAAGTTTCTTGTCTAGCTGGCTTGTGTTGAATAAAGGAATGAGATGGACTTACCTGATTGTTGTCATCTGCAGGGGACATAGGATGGTCCATATGCTGTGAGGATATGTGCAAGAGAAAAGCTATGTCCTTTTCATATGTGTGAGCCCCTTTAGAGGGGACCTCGAAGTAAGCTGAGGTTTCCTCATTTGTCAAGTCTGAATCACCTCGGTATCCAGCATTCAGAGATCTACCAACATTGTTATCAATCACTTGATCACGACCTGAATTCGCTGGGTCGATGGAAACTGATCCCAAGTTTTCTGCCCCCAAATAATCTGAACATTTCCTGCCATCTTCATACCTCTTCCCTCGGAACTGCTACGCCGGACTCCATTTGAGTCCACCACCTTTTCTTTGCTATTGAACTGGTATTGATCAAGCTTTGATTGAGGCCCTGCCCTGAGCCATGCCCCATATTCAGTGTGTTGGCCCTCAGGTGTTCTGCCATCTGAGACTGACCTGGAACATCTCAGCTTACCATGTTGAATAACACCACACTGGAAACAAAAGCTGGGCAATCTTTCGTATTGAAAAGGGATCCAGAGACGCTTATCCCCAATGCTGAGAACTCGACCCGTGCCAGAGGCTTGGTGATGTCGACCAATACCTTCACTCTCAAGAAACTGCCCCAACGCATCCCATTTTCATCAGCATCCACAAGCATGACACGGCCTATGGTTGCCCCAAGCTTTTCACCCATGCTCTTATTCAAGCCAGCAAATGGCAGATCGTGGAGCTGGATCCAGAAAGGTTCCTGTGAGAAGTCTATGCCTTTCGGAGCAATGCTGCCCACGCATTCCTATAAACATACCAGGTTTCTGTCAAGGGACCACGGACGTCCCAGTAGCACCCTGTTCTTCTCAGTTGCATTATGAAACTCGATGAGGAACTTGTTCCTACCAACCTCCTTGAAGGCCAAGTAGCCCTCTGTTTTCCATATCCTTGGACCTTGACGTAGTAGCTCTAAACGCTCCCTTATTGACATCTTTATCAACTACAACCAAGGCAACTAGACACTTCTTGCTTTTTTCATTGGATATCATGACATCATCCTCCGAGAGGTGGACTTCTTGTTCTTCATCCTTAGTTAACCTTAGGCCCTCACACAGATTAGAGAGCTCCTCCTCCATACCAAGGCTAGACTGGGAAGCACTCGCCACTCTTCAGACCAATGGTCAAAGAGACTAACCTCTATGTTCCAAAGTCCAAAGGAAGCATAGAGAGAAAAAAACCCCACCTTTCCAGAGAGAGAGAGGACTTGGCTAGCCTTCCTCTCTATCAGGAAAATGTTAGATTGTCGTTCCAGATTGAGTACTAAACTTTAGTGCAGCATGTGTCTACATGAACTTGTGTTCAGGCTTTGTTGTTGTCGTGATTACATGATATGGATTTATTTCGATATATAGCAGAAATAGATCTCTAAATGTGTTATCTTTAATCATTAATGTTGCTGATTTTCAAAAGTTGGTACCTTTTTTCATTAATGTCGCTGATTTTCAAAAGTTGGTACCTTTTTTCTTGTAAATTTGTTGCAAAGAGGTGTATATGTGATAGAAAAGCGTTTATGCAATTGACTGGAACATTTTACATGAGTTTGTCAATATCATTTGCTAAAAGTGAGATACCCGTGAAAGACAACCATAGAAAGAGAAGCCCACACGATCATCTACACAAACCAGTAGATGATTAACCCAAAAGGACCTAATATTATACCAGTTTGTTGAGTCAAACAAGAAATAGAAAAAATAGTGATCAACTTGTCAACACTAACAAATCCAAAGCCCAATGCAATCAGGTTCTGATGCTTACACTAGACAAAGACTTGATACTTGGACCAATGCGGACTAAAAAAATAGTTGGACCAGAGGAAGAGATTCAAAACAATGAAAGGGTAATCGGAAAAAAAAAAAAAAAAAAAAAAAAAAAGGCATAGTTCCCTAAAATGGACAATAAATTTGTAGTAGGTGCAGCAAGTTATCACAACAAAGCTATTTCTACAATCTCTGCCGTGTTGACTATGTGGCGACGAATTCATGTTCTTCAAATGTCTATTGCTCGTATTCCTCTCTCTCTCTCTCTCATTTCTTTTGGTAAAACAGGATAAGGCAGCATTCATTTTCTGTGTGGAAGACAGAGCCCTCTTTTGTCAGGATTGTGATGAACCAATTCATTCAGCTGGTAGCCTTTCAGCAAACCATCAGCGGTTCCTGGCCACTGGAATTCGTGTGGCCTTGAGCTCCAGTTGTAACAAGGACACTGATAAGAGCTGCTTGGAGCCACCTAATCAGAATAAGCCACAGATTCCAATGAAAATGCCCACACGGCAAGCTTCTACCGCCACATCTCCTTGGGCTGTAGATGAGTTTCTACATTTTTCTGATCTTGAATCCTCTGATAAGGTAAAAGAGATTTATTGGAAGTCAACATATTATTGCTTCCGTAAATTTAGATGTGAGTTTCTTCATAATGAATTATAAGAATAGAAAACATGGGGATCACATTGCCAGAAGAAGCTGAGGAGATTTGAAAATATATGTAGAATGTATTATCATAAACTTTTTCTTTGTGGTTCACATAGCTCAAAAGTGTGGTATATAAATCATCAACAACTTATGAAGTTAGCATTATAAAATGGGAATTAGACCAATGTAAAACGCTTTTTGATGGGAGCTCTCAGTAAATATTGTGTTTCATAACTCGAGTGAACTTAAGGCCCAGGAAGAATGATAGGAGTTCGGAGAAAGATCAAAGAAGCAAAATGTTTTGACTTTGTAATTCTACAGGATAAGAAGCTTATATTGTTAATGATGCTAGCAAAGGAATTAAAACGCTCAACTTTTGTCATCAAAACAAATGAGGGCATTGCTAAAGACAATCTGATTCAAATTTAGTTAAAATCATCATTCTAATTTTTACTTAAAATGGGCTAAAGCTAAGTTAATGAGTCCTAAAATTGGGTCTTTAAAGTTCTGGGGAGTTCATTTCGAGGTAGGCACATGCCCAATTTTCGGAACTTAAATGATTTATTCTAGTGCTTGTAAATATATGATTTGGTTTTGCCCTTCTAACCACACTTGCTTTTGTATGGGATTCTTGTTTGCTCGTGCAGAAAGAGCCACTTGAGTTGGGAGAATTTGAATGGTTAGCAGACATGGGCCTCTTTGGTGAGCAATTTCCTCAGGAGGCTTTAGCGGCAGCAGAAGTTCCTCAGCTTCCAATGTCACAGCCAAGCAATTTCAACTCATACAGACCCACTAAATCCAGCATGCCCTACAAGAAGCCTAGAATCGGATTTGCAGCTGATGATGATGATGAGCATTTCACTGTTCCTGATCTTGGATGAAAGTCTTGGGTTTGGAGTTCGGATGGTATTCCTCTTGATGAATTATGTAATCATCCATCCTTCCATGAATACTTCCTTCTATGTATTCATGTGTGTTTATGTATAATTTGCAATGATTTTGTTAATGCTTTTTAGGAGCTGAAATGGTCGTGATATAACTCAAAAAGGTTTTGGTTTTTAGGGGGATTTGCTTCTCTATACTCTCAATATGTACTTTCTGTTTTACCTTTTGTCTCTATTTAAATCTCAAGAACTTTCAAATGAACTGCTTTCACTTATGTTCCCATTAATTTACATAAAATTTTCTCCTTTTATTTTTCACCCTGCGTCCAAGCAAGTGGGGAAGGGTTAACCTGGTCCTCTCATTGTATTTCTTGCAGAACATCCTAACAGGAGTACAGGACGACTACCTGTTCCATGCCAACAATCAAGGGTATAAGGTTTTCTGTCCGAATCGAAAAACCGACATGACCGATTAAGAATCAGGTCGGTCTCGGTACAAGAAAGAAAGAAAATTTGATTTTGGACCGGTTTCATTAGTCAAGTACATATTTAGTCAGCCAACTTAAATTGAATCATTCACTTAATTATTTATTATTATTTTATATAATTTTATGTTAAAAACTTGAAATTAAAAGAAAAAATAAATAAACACCCTGATAAGACCGATCAAAAACCAAAACCCTCGGGATTGGTCCGATCCAAAGGCCTTATCGGTCCGCTCCAAACTTTTGATAGACCGAAAGAATTGGTATGTTTAGATAGACCGGATTGGACTGATTAGCCCCCTACCAACAATTTAACAATAAATGAAATTGAAAAACAAAAAAAAAAAGAAAAAAAAAGGATCCGTATGGAGAAGATTCTAAAGTCTTTCTAGAATAAAAGAAAAGGAACATGATTCGGATTTTGCCTTTTTTCTAAAATAAAAATATTTTATTAATTGAAAAATGAAATATAGATTTAAGTTTTAGTTCTAGTTTTTAGTTTTTAAAACAGTTTATTTTTTTCATTTTCCCTTCTCTTTAGAGAATTCAAGCCCTAGATCACATCTTGAGAAATGGAGATGGAGCGCTCAGCGCACTCTTGGGTCTGAAGAAAATTACACCTTGTGTGACTATCTTTCCTTTTATTATATCTATCATGACAATCCATGAATGAGCGGTAAAAACAAGGAGAATGTTAAAAGATTGATTAAGAAAACAAAAGCACCCATCCATCTTTCAACCAAACAAACCTTTATAAATATTCAATACAAGCAACCCACACCTTCTGAGCATGACCGTGCAATTTTATCTATTTCCCCATTCAAAGCTTCTCTCTGCAGCAATTCTATCTACATCACGCTGAAGTTCAAGGCCAATATAAGAAGCATTTGAGAAACCAACCATACCCCAACAACCAAGCTCAAAATAAACCCCACCTTTACCTCAACTAATGGCCAGTTTCCTTCATTCCATCCTCTCCCTTTGCTTCCATTATATCATTGTAACTTCAGTACTAAGTTTTATTCCAAAAGTCATTCATTCCTGGACCCTAGACTCAGATATTCAAGTACTCCGCACCCTCAAGCATTCCATTGATCCAGGCTCCATCCCGCCCACATCTTACCTTAATAGTTGGGACTTCTTGGTGGATCCTTGTGACAGTATGGGCGAACGGTTTCTGGGAATTTTATGCAGTATTCCTCTTGACAATTCTTCTAGCAGGATAACAGCAATTGAACTCGATGACGTTGGATATGATGGGTATCTGACACCATCGATCGGGAACCTAACTGAGCTCACCATTCTTAGTCTAAGCAAGAACAAGATTCGAAGAACAATACCGGAAACCATCGCCAATCTTAGAAGGCTCACCAGACTCTCACTTGCGGTCAATTGCCTCACAGGCACCATTCCTACAGAAATCACCTTGCTCAAGAATCTTGAATATCTAGACATTTCAGGGAACAGACTGTCTGGCTCAATTCCACCTGATATTTCTGGATTACGAAGCTTGACCTACTTGAGTATGTCAAACAATGCACTCACGGGCACGATCCCTGACCTCACAGGATTGTGGCAGCTGAGCACTCTAGATCTTAGTTCCAATCAGCTCTATGGGAATTTGCCATATTTTCCTGTGAGATTGACAACACTTTCTATAAACCGTAACATACTTACAGGCCACATCTCTCCAGTAAAGAAGCTCAAAGACCTTAGTCGGTTAGACGTGAGTTATAACAGGCTCTCTGGCGTCATTAGCAAAGACATTTTTTCATTACCTAGACTGGTTCACCTCAATATTTCAAACAACCGCTTCACTGCGACAGAGATGGTCAGCTTTTCTGGGGAAGAGAGACCCCCACTGCAAGTGCTTGACGCAGAAAATAACCAATTACATGGTCATTTGCCTGCCAACTTGGTCAAGATTCAGAATTTATCAACAATTAATCTGGCACATAATCAATTCTCTGGTCCAATACCACAACCATACGGAAACAAACTAGAGCGATCATGGAGAATCCTGTACTTAGAGAACAACTTTCTGTCAGGAAATCTTCCACCACAGTTCATTACTCGTGGACAAAGGATTACAGGCAGCCTCGCAAGAAACTGTCTTGCGTGTCCGATACGGATACCGTTGTGCCGAGGAGGGCAACGACCAATTTCAGAATGCCTTAGGCAGAATAATAGAAGCACATAATAAAATTGTATGGTAATGTCATCGAGAAAAGTAAGAAACCTTGTTAACTTTCAAGAAATAGAATGTATCGAAACAATGTAAGAATTTTTGGTTCATAAATGAATTTCTGATTATCTGCCATTCTACTCTCCCATATGATTGCTTCCAATGTAATAATGTAACACCTTAAACACAAAACACACTGAAAGGAAACTATATAAATGTTGAATCTTCTGGGAGCGAAGCACAGTAAGTCAATACAAAATCAAGAAAATTGCCTACAACATTTTAACAAGTGCTATGAACACAGACCATTTCTAACTACATAAAATGAAGCATCTACATTAGCCAATGAACACTAATGTTGCCAAGCCATATGAAAAGTGGGAATTGAGCCAGAGCTATAAAGAGCAAGAGATAGTGGTGCTTGCTCGAATCATAACTCCTCACCTCTGCAAAGAGGACTCTCTTCATCGTTTTCACCAAGAAGATACCCATGCATAAACAGGTCCAAGGCATCAAAAAATAGTACGAGTATCCCCACATTACCTTACCAAGAACAGCCAAACACATCCCTGTGAAAGTATACCCTGCATAAGCCACAATGTCCAGCAGGGGTGCCTCCCCACTACCCAATGATAGCAATGTCACTTTCAGAAGTGCAACTTGCAGAAACCACCCAACCAATCCCTTGATGAACAACCAGTTCAGAGCTTCTGGGCTAAACCTGTCAATAAATAAAAAGTTTTAAAGGAAATGTTCAGGCCAAGCACAGAAAAAGGAGGTGGAGGGCTGGAACAGTATGTAAATCAAATGATTTGAGGTCAACTTTGTAACATGAAAGAAAGATGGTGCCAAAATTACAACCTAAAAATGAATTTACTAGATGGAAATTTGGGTAGCTATCCAAGATCAAAGCAACACAATGAAATAAATCTTTCAGCCGTTATTTAAGAAAAAGAAATTTCCATCTCCACTTGGTTTCTGTCTTTGAACAGAAGGATAATTCTTTTTGCTTATTATTTATAGGTAAAAAAAAAGTATTGGACAGAAGGACATTGAATCAGGGGAGATTGATTAATTCAATATCCAATAAGTTGCAAGACGTGTAATCAGTCAATACTTTTACCAATAAAAAAATAAAAAGGGCTTTGTCAAAGCCTATCCAAGCTTTATGATTGATTGCAGAGGGGAATATCTCCTCCAATAACATGCAGGTGCTGAAAAAATCATGTCCAATCAGTAAAACATGTGGTCTCAACTTCTGTGACAAGGGCCACCCAACACCGAGCAATATCAGACCCCATTTGGAGAAGTACCAGCTCACATGCGGTACCTCAATTTACAGTCTCCAGTCCCTTTCTATCGTAACTTCCGTCCTTAACAAGACAAACTAGTACACATTTTGGACCAAACTTGAAAAGCACTCTTCCAGCTTTTGTTAAGGCCTAAAAACAGGAGAGAGATGGGGAAAAAACAGAGCACGACCCCTAAACCATGGGTGGGAAAAACAGGGAAAGACACTTGTGCTCCAGTATAACTTCATAGTCCCTGACAGAAACTACAACCATTGCCATAGCCAGCAGGCAACCACCTAATACCACTCCACCGAAAAAAGTACCATCACAGCTGTACATTGAAAATCTTATTTTTGAGAGACCACCCAAAAATACTATACTATTTTTGGATAATGAGGAATCCCGGAGACCGTGCAATTGCAAATATCATTTACCCAATTAAATCCTAGACCCATGTAGTGCATCCCCATCACACTAATCAGGTAAATCTTTGGTGAAATACCTATGGAACATGACCTCAGAAATTGTTTGCACCCAAAGGTTCAAACTTTGGACCTAGAGGGCCTCCCAAAAATACAATCAAATAGCTTAAATGTTAGTCCAAGATTTATGGTCAATATCAGCACTTCGGAAATAATCCAATTATTTTCAGTAACAAAAAAACCAACTCCAAGTAAAGGGAAGTTTCCAGCATTGACCAGTTCATAAAAGAATGAAGCGAAAGATGAGTGTGACCGTGAAAACTACTGCAATAGTGGGAAAATAGGGAACAGAATGACTACCGCTTATCACACTTCATATTTTTACACACGCACACATATTAAAGAAAAAATTAGGCACTTACTTTCCATGAAGACCCAACGAGAAGCCAGCAAGAACAACGTAGGTACCAAATGCCATAAATGGAATGTATAAATCTGGTGCATTTATATCATAAATTGGGGGTTTATATGAGAGCCTACCCCCTACTGGCTCCGTAATTCGTGTCCAATGGCCCTGAAGAAAAAAGGAAGACAAACAAAAAATTATATAACTACTGTTTAAATAGTAATAAAAAAAATGTGTTAACTAAGATAAAACAAAGTGAATACTGCTTACCCTGTGCAGGAATGGAAACAGAACCACCTTTAATTTGTTCCTCACATAGTGGTCATTCACTTGGAAATAGTATTGGGGATCTGAGAAATACCTGCTTATCTGTTGGATTTGAACACAAAAATGTTAATATAAAGGACAACAATATATTAAGATTGCAACAAAAAACTTGTTTTTGCATATGACAAACTAGAGATTTTAGGGACTAACTCAATGATTTTATGATTTTATACAAGGGCCTTTATATGCATAAAAAACGGAAGAGTAAAATCTATTTTACACAAGGAACTAACTGAATGATTAGAGGACTTATGAGGTCCTTGTGTACATCAAAAAAAGAAGTTAAAAAGAATGAGATGGCCTAAAATACGGACAAAAGCAAGAAAGAAAGATGTGTGTGTGTGTGTAAGGTGATTGTGTGCAACATATAAGATGGGACCAAATTAAAAAAGATACATGTGATCGATCTTGTTGGGAAAAAAAAATAGTTAAGATTATGAATTAGTTGATAATAGTGGTAATCATAATTTTTAGGTGGCATTTTAGATATATGGATGACTCCTAACAATTTTTTAAGGTGGTTATAAATTTTCCTTGAAAAAAAATATACTCATGTCAGATACGAGGTCATATGCTTTCCTTTTTATGATGTCAAAAAACAAATGAATGTTCTAAAAATAAAAGCATTTGTCCATTTAACTTCCCATATCACTCTTTTACTTCAACACACCTTTCTTCACTCATATGAGAAAGTTTTAATAGAGTGTATGTTTTGTTCAAATGTGCCATTTGAATACTTCCATCTATTGTGTGACGAAGCGATCCATTGCAAAGAAAAATTATTATACTCTTTTGAATTTATCGTGATGTCCCAAACTACATACTCCAGCACCATAATGCTAGATAAAACACAATGAATCAATTCAATGTACATGTAAAGTCACCGTACCCTAAAATGAGCAGTTTTGAAAGTTCAGATTTGCCAATTCTGTTACCATAAAAAACAATAACATTATAGGTAATGGACTTCAGGCCATAAGGCTCCTCCCATAAACATCCGCATACCACATTAGAAAGGTGTCAACGTTCATTTAAAAATGGTTGGAAGCCAGACTCTCGATTGAAACTTCAACAGCTGCTTTGAAATTGTCCTATATGGTCAAAAGCACCTTCTATGGAAGGTTTTTTTAAAACACCTACTTATAGAAACAAAGGTGTTGGTGGGAGGAGGGGGAGGGGGGGGTGAATACTTTCATATCACTGAGAGTAGTAGGGAGGTTACTAAGGCAATGGTGCTCAGCCATGCCAGCGCTAATTGGCTTGCAAATACAATGGAAAAATGCTCATTCTCAGAGGGGAGGAAAGAACTTTGCAAGAAGTATCACGATGGCAACAAGGAATTTTTTTTTTTGCCCATCAGCATTCCAACACTTTTGGGAGTTACTTGGAATTCACAGATTACAGTGGGAGTGGAAGTTGAGGTCTCCTAGCGATTCCGTAAGGAATGGAAGAAAGGAGTTGGCAAAGTTTTCCTCTGGAGCTAAAGCATGCTTTGTCCATCCCAAAAGATAAGGCTCAAGCTTTGTCTCTATGTCTGGAGACAGGGTGGTAGACAAAGGAAAGAAGATAGGGAAGCAATTCAAGTCATATGCAGAGGCCGCGATGGGTGGTGCAGGGAAATTTGCAGTGGTGTCGCTTGGTACGAGACACTCCTCGGCACAACAACAAAATGACAAAAAGGAAAGTGTAGCAGGGGATAGTACTACTATTTCAGAGAAGCATGGTCTAAGGCGATATGATGTACTAGAAGAGAATGGTGGTGGTCTATCCAATATTGGCTTAGCAGAAAGAGAGGAGCAAGGGTTCCTAATTCGTTTGAAAGAGGAACTGGGTCTTTTGAAGAAGGCGGTAGAAGACCTTATATGTAAAGTGGACATGGGCCTAGGCCCGGGCCAAGATATTAAAGGACTGAAGAGTAAAGATGAAGGACTGGTTAGAAATGGGCCAAAACCTCTCAGGCCCAATAAAGGCAAAGTCAAAATTGGAATGGGCTGGATGCATCCAACAACCATGAACGTGATGCTGGAAAAACACTGGCCAGGGATGCCACAAAACCCTGCACCTGCATCATATGGACCTGTCTCTGATACTATTTCACCGGTACCAGAGACGGCAATTGAGGAGGCTGTTCATAACAGGTTGTTGATGCAGCATTGCAAGCCAACGAGAGGGTCAATGAACTGTGGGATGACACAAAGTTGTATACCGGAGTCCTCTAGGTCGACTCCCGTTACCACTACTGCGAAGGTGACATCCCCAACGCAGACATGACTTTAGTGCGACCTGTCAATGAGAGAGTGGAAACGCCACTGAGAGGGTTCGAGCATTGTAGGGGTGGCATAGAAACTTGCACCGGAGACTTTTGGGCCAACAACCGACCTTGGTGTTGTGATACTCACATTTTTTGTGGAACAAATCTTGGGCATATCCAATATTTAAGGACTCTCATTCTTTGTTTGGAAGCTGTCTTGGGTTTGACAGTTAATCTCTCAAAGTCTGAATTGGTGCCGGTAGGGGTTACCCCCAATGCAATGAATCTAGCCTCTCTTGGGATGCAAGGTATCTTCTTTACCCATGAAGCATCTTGGCTTACCATTGGGCTTCCTTCAAATCGGAGAGGATTTAGAATGTTGTGGTTGAAAAGGTGGAGCGTAGATTGGCTTCTTAGAAGAGGTTGTACTTGTCTAAAGGTGGTAGGCTCACTTTGATTAAAAGTATTTTTTCTAACCTACCCACCTATTTTTTGTCCTTACTCCCACTCCCCCATAAAGGTTGCCAAACATATTGAGAAGCTACAACGAGACTTCTTAGAGCATTCACATCCAATTTCCTATAATTTTTCCTAAATTTTAGCTAGAAATCACACTTCCTATAATTTTCTTCTAAATTTTACTCATCTTTAAAAAATCTCCTACATCTCATTCCCTATCATTTCTATATTCTATTAAAATAATCTTTTGGATAAGTTTTATTAAAATAATCTTTTTCTATTCTTTCTTTATTATTATTTCTACTACTTTATTTTTACATCTTTAACTATTCCCTATAAAATATATATATAAAAACTTATTTAGGAGATGAATAGTGACTCCCCAAATATAGGGAGTGGTTCACACCCTAAACCTAAACCTTAAAATAGGAAACCGGATGTAGTGCTTATTTTGTCAAAAAGTTAAGTTGATTCCCTAAAATTTAGAGATTTTGGGAGTATAAGAAACCGGATGGGAATGCTTTTATAGAGTGGGTTGGGGGAAGAGTTCAAATTTCATCTGTTAAACTGTTCAATTGTTTGTACACCAATTTCTCGGGATGGATTGGGGATTGCAACTTGATGAAGTTCAACCAATCTCTTTTGGATAAATGGTTGTGGTGATGCCAACACGAAAGGGGGCCCTATGGAAGTCCATTATAGATTCAAAGTTTGGGGAGGCTTGGGGAGGATGGTGCTCGAATGAAATACACGGTCCATATGGGGTGGTTCAATAGAAAGACATTAGAAAAGGCTAGGAGATCTTCCTTAGACATGCACATATTTGAGCTTGTGTCAAATTTTGGTATAACAAATGGTGTGGTGAACAAAGCCTCCAAGACACCTTCCCTACCATTTTTGAGCTTGCACGAGCGAAGGGTGTAGCAATAGCTGACCTCTTGGTCTTCTCTTGTGGCTTCCTTCAATGGAATGTAGACTTCATTAGGGCGGCTTGAGATTGGGAGTTTAAGCCTATCATCGATTTACTTTACCCTCCAAGAAAGGTAGATTCACACTCCGATCGTTCCACCAAGTTCTAACAAGCCCAGGTATGACCACATTTCCATGGAAGAATATATGGCAGATGAAAGCTCCTCTAAAAGATGCAACACTCATACCACAAATTTTTTTTTATTTTTTTTTTGTAGGTAAAAAATAAAAATAAATAAATAAATAAAAATTAATACCACAAATAATTAGAGGAAAAGTTAGATAATGGTGTTGGACTAGTGTTCTATTTGTAAAAAGAATGGTGAATCAGTAGACCATCTGCTTTTACATTGCGAGGTGGTCAAGACCACGTGGGATGATTTTTTTTGCATGATTGGATTATCATGAGTCTTGCCTCTTAGGCTAGTGGATTTCCTAACAACCTAAGAGGCATCCAAGGTAATCCACAAGTGGCAGCAATTTCGAGAATGGCGCCTATCTGTACGTGTTGGTATATTTGGCGGGAGAGAAACGATAGAAGCTTTTAAGATCGCAACAAAACAATGGATGAGCTTAAAGTCTTCTTTTATAAAACCTTGTTCTTATGGGTGGGGCTCATTGATTTTAATGGACTAAATGTCCAAGATTTTCTACTTTCAATTGTAAACCCTAGTTAGGTACTTCTCATGTATACTTCCTGTGTACTTGAGCTTTGCCTTATCTTATGAATAAAAACTTCTTGATTACCCTCATGGGTGCAAACAATCCTTTGGACACACCCCCTGGTGAAAAGCCAGCGATTTAACCAATTCCATGTACGGAAACTTCCAAGGGTGCAGTGCACGGAACCGAGGTTTACTCTGCAATGGTGGGTCCGAAGGGCCCTGCCTTGGAGAGTTTCCCCAACATCAAAAATAAAAAAATAAAAAATAAAAAAAGTTTTGATTACCTATATAAAAAAAAGGCCTTCTTATTCATTATATAAACGAGCATATAACCCATACAATGCGCAAACCGTTATTTATGCTGCATTTTATAGATATATAAAAAAAAATCATAGGATGAAAAAATAAAATCGCACCAACTTTTTATTAAATGTCTTCTTTTACACTACATATTTCAACCGTGCATAGTAGAGCCCTTGCTAGTAATTATAATAAAATAGTAATACATTGATACATTACATATTCATCAAATAAATTATTGTCAGAAAATTGCTAACATACATCAAATTAAAAAAGACAGTTTTTTAATCGAAAAATAAATATCATATGCCTTACTAATCTACTTGTAAATTTCTCGTTGAACACGTATTCAATATTTAAGCCTAAGATGCTAAAATAACTTATTTTAATTCCTCAAAACCTATAACCCTGAAATACCATCACTTCTTCAAATCCATCAATAACCACTTAAGATGCTCTAACTAAGCTATTAAAATCTAAGACATTGTCTAAAACTGTATAATTAGTAATAAATTCAACTATGCCACAAAATACAATTCTGGTTTAAAGATTCATTATAACAAAACTGATTAAAGTATGAGGGCAAAGATTTCATTTAATAAAAAATTGACTAATTAGTTTATTAAAGGGTTAACATAAAAATTTCATACTTACTATTTACTTACTGAAATTAGTTGTAAAAAATAAATAATTCATTAATCTAGACTCCTATAATATTTTCTATATAAAATCTTGTACTACAACCAAAATCCTACGCACAGCAGGTTTATAAAAAACATGTTCAATAAGCACTCATTCAAGGGCATTTTGGGAAAGAAAAAGAAAACATGACCTGCATGGCTCTTTGAAAACAAAAACTGGGATTTACAAACACGTAACAGTGGCCATGCTTACCGAGGAAGAAGGGACGCAATGGCAGGGCTGGGCGGATGTTGCAGGTGGTCCACATGGCGGCGGAGCACTGAGAGATAGAGATAGAGAGTGATGAGCGAGAGAGAGTGAGTGGCGGGAGAGAGAGTCCGAAAAATGGTAAGAGGGATCGGAGAGGAAACCATGGCACAGCGTGACCTTACCGAGCGAGAGTGGCGACTTGGGGTGGCGAGAGGTGTCGGGCGGCACTTTCTATGTGCCATGAGGGGACAACAGGGCGGCGGCTGGCAGCATGGGTGGTCTGGCTCAACGGTACCTCGAAACGTGACACCGTATTGCTCTGTTTTCATGGGCTAAAACAGGGGCTGTTGGGTTCACGGTGATGCTAACGGTGGCTGAGCAGTGGGCTATCAAGGTGGTTTTCACGTTTTCCGTGGCTGTGGGCCGTTCCTACGGCACTGTTGCTTCCAGTTTCGTGTTGCACTACTACGCAGTTTGTGATCAAGTGCAGTCTTGGAAATACATCTACAATGATGTCGTCCGCCTTCAAGAAATACAGAAATGTCTTGACTGCTCAAATATTCAGACATATAAAACTTAGGAGAAGAGGTACGTGTGAAGCGCGTGGGGGGAACCAATTAGGTGCTCACATGTGGGTCAAATTTTTTTGTGCGAAGCGGCATGCGATGAGATGCAAATATTTTACCGACTAATGCGGTATGGATGCAAGTAGAAAGACAGAAACTCAGTATTGAAAGGGCATGTTTTAAAACCGAAGTATGCGGGATGAATTACACATCGGAAAAGTTAAAACTTGGCTTTTATATATAATAATAGATATACAAATAATAACACTTAAGAGCACAAAATTCTAACTACCAACAAGACTTCAGGTTATCATAAATATTATTCTCCTTCAATCTTAAACAAGAACGATCACTAAGTCATAGCCTTGTAAGCCACTTACATTGCTTTGCACATATTCAGAGCTCGATCCTAAAATTTTTTCTCCATATGCACCCAATCCACCTCTGATGAGACCTGAACCGGCTCCATAAAATGCATTTCCAAATGGATTAGGCTGAGAGTTTGTTGGTGGTCCTGGCACACCAGGCTGGGCCCCAACATTGTTGTACATTTCTGTAATTGAAAAATAAAAGTTACAGTTGCACCCAAAAAAGAAAATCTCAAGAAGAAGCTCTGTTGCGCTGGAAGATCTCTCCTTTGACGACTCAAAGGAGTCTACTCTTGATAACTTTGACACCAAAAAATTTCAGACTCCAATTAACAGCCAGCAGACGGGTCAAAATATAAAATGAAGCATAAGATTAAACCCACATAAGCCATTTGTTGCAAACAGAGATATTTCACTTTCTAACAGTTTAAATAAAAATCTAAGATAGTCCTAAAAGTTACGCTCATGTCCGAGCCAAGATATATAAAAAAAAAAGTCCGAGCCAAGAAAAAAAAATCCTAGTTCAGTAGAATCTATATCGAATAGAATAAATCCGTACCCTAAATTCAAGCAAGAAACGAAGAGCTCCGTGACCCTAATCGAGTATCTGATTCATGTATTTTCCAGAAAATTCACAGAGATCTTTGACCCCAAATCGCAAGTATAAGCAATCGACGTAAAAATCAAGTAAAAATAAACTCGTATCTAATAAAAATATCTACATATATAGGTCAACAGATACATGCATATATATATATATATATTCACAGAGAGATGGATATGCAAGCGTACCGGTGGAAACTCAGGAGAGTTTTCCGGGTAGCAGATCTGAGTTTTCCGGGGGTATTCCCGTGATGGATTTGGGTGCGTCCGCGGAAAGGCTGTGTGTCAAGTTTCAACGTAGAGGAGAAAGTAATAAGAGAGCGCGTGAATAAATGGAGTGGGGGAAGCACGTGTCACGCACGTCGATCTGTATTTTTTCTTGAGAAATACTAATAATACTAATAAATAAATAAAATAAAAATAATGATAATTAGGTTAGTATTTTTTAATAATATTATAAATTTTTTTATTTTTAAAAAATACATAAAGAACTTTTTTGCACTTGGCGGGATTTCCCATATATGGCTATAGAGCCACTTTTTTTTAGAAGTTTTATAGCTACAAATTGATTATACAAAAATAATCTCATAAACTTATAACCACAAATTGATTATATAAAAATAATCTCACAAACTAATGTAACTTTATATGATATGTCGAATTTGTTTTATAATAAATGTAAACAGTCACTAAAATTTTGCAAAGCGACTGGTAATGCATTTTATTGCTTCTTGGATGGATACTCTGGTTATTATCAAATTGCTGTAGCGCCTGAAGACAGGAGAAAACCACTTTCACCTATCCTTTTGACACCTTTGCTTTTACCAGAATTCCTTTTGGTTTGTGTAATACTCCAGCTACTTTTCAAATATGCATGATGAGTATTTTTTCTGACATGATTGATGATATTTGTGAAATATTCATGGATGACTTCTTTGTTTTTGGGAAATCATTTTATAATTATTTGCATAATTTGGCACGTATTCTCCAGAGATGTGAGGAAAAAAATCTTTTACTTAATTGGGAGAAATGTCAATTTATGATTACTCAGGACATTGTCTTGTGACATATTGTTTCTTCTGAAGGTATAAAGGTCGACAAGGCAAAAATTGAATTAATATCTAAACTTCATATTCCTAGGACGGTTAAGGATATTTGTTCTTTTCTTGGTTATGCTGGCTTTTATAGGCGGTTTATTCAATGATTCAGTTCTATTACAAAACCTTTGTGCACTCTTTTATAAAATGATATTGAATTTGTTTGGACTGATGAGTGCCAAAAAGCTTTTGATACCCTTAAAAAATCACTTACCGCTACCCCCATTATGCAACCCCCGCAGTGGGACCTTCTGTTAGGGACCCCGGTCAAGTCCCTAGACAATAAGTCCTCCACGCCAATGGTGGTCTTGTGATGACCGGATCCTTGTTCCTCTCTTGCTTGGTTCTCGAGCAATGGTGGTCAAGATGACCAATTGGGTATGGTGTGGTTAGGTGTTTGGGCAAAGATGGGTGTATGGAGTGATGGAAATAGGCAAGAGATTGTGGTGGGTTCAATGGTGATGGGCGCACGGCATTATAGTGGGTTAGGGTTGGCGCCACTTGGAAGATGGGGTTTAGGGTTTGGAAGATGTATGATGGATGGCTAGGATGGAGGTTTAAGGTTTTGCTTGACTTGAGGAATTCTAGGAATTGAGTGATTTTAGGGATAGGGTGGTTTGAGGGATTGAGTGATTTGAGTGAATGGAGAATAGGATTTTGGGGGGATTCCTAAGTGGTAGGAATCCTTGAAGATATGGTGGGGCTAGTTTGGTAAGTCAAAGTGGACTTGAGAGATTTAAGGGATGAGAGATTTAAGGAATTGAAGATAATTGACAATTCCTTAAATTAAGGGATGGGGGATTTAAGGGATTGGAGATGATTTAAGGGATTGGAGATGATTGACAATTTCTTAAATTAAGGGATGAGGGATTTAAGGGATTGGAGATGATTGACAATTCCTTAAATTAAGGGATGAGGTGTATGGCCGGCTATGGAACGAGGGCTTGGTCAATTAGGATCCCTAAATTATAGGAACTGATGATTGTGCGAAAGTTGATTGAGCTGAAATATTGCACATTTTAACTATTTAAAACCAATGTATTTTAAATTCATCATGACATTATTATTGGTTTTAAATGGAAAAATGGTTAAAATGAATAAATCAAAGTTGTGATTTTAATTGATTAAAAGCATGAATTTATACTTGAATTCTACTAACTATTGATTACTGTGCATTCTGATCTTTTCCTCTAGAATTGAGAAACAAAATAAACTGAACTAGGTCGATATTGGAATGGCTTCACATGTCTTCATTTTCGTGATCACAGTTCATTGGACATATATTTTTGCTCTTTGTGCATGAGTTATGAGTTCACATACTTCAAATATATGTCTATTTTGTTTATCTTGCATGTTTGGTTGTCTTTCTCTTCTATTAATTCTCTACTTTTCATTTCCATTTGTTCATGCAATGCCTATTCCAGGCCTTTGTTCTACAACAAAAAAAAAAGGTGATTTAATGAAGATATCATGGATCCAAGCATATATGGTGATGAATATAGGCTTAGAGTTTCAAGAGACCAAGTTTAATCAAATCCAACAAGAAGTTTTTGTGTCCACCGAAACAATATGAAGAAGAAGGCAGCTGCTGTCCACCAATTGGTCTCCACCGAAATGAGGAACATGTGATGAATTGGTGCAATAAAAAGAGCTGTTGTAACCAACCGAAATGAAGGAAGAAAAATTCAGCTTTGTTCACCGAAATGAGAAGAAAAAAATAGAGAAACATGTGCTGATTTTTCTGGGGTTGAAAGATGGAATAATTTAATTGGATAGGATTTGTTTTGGTTGATTGTAAAGGGAAGAAGTCGGCTGCTTGAGTTTGCAATCAAAGGAAGAAGCCGTGCTTGAGTTTGCAATCAAAGGAAGGAGCAGTGTGGGTGAGTGAAGGAACATATGCTGGAATGAATTGTGAGGGAATTTGGACCGGTCAAAGCAGTAGGTGAATGAAGGAACATGTGCTGAAATTGAATAACAAATTGAAGAAATAAATTGAGGAAGTCGGCAATGAAGAAACCGAACAAGGAGTTAGGAAGGAGTTAGGAAGGAGTTAGGCAAGAGTTAGGCAAGAGTTAGGCAAGAGTTGAATAAGAAGTTAGGCATGTTGGACTTTGTTGTTTGGTTTGAATTACTAAACCAATTGAATAAAATAATTGAAGAGGAAAACAATGGAAGACACGGCAAAAGAAAAAGGAATGCAATGCATTACACAAAATAAAGAAAGAGGAATGCAAGGCCGAAAATGAGTGTGAAAGCAAGATTGAAGATTTGGTTGTTGGGTGTGAATGCAAAACCAATTGAATGAGAGATGAAGTAGCCAAGATTTTTGGCTATAAAAGGAGGTGCATACCGAAGCTTAAAAAGAGAACAATTTTAGAGTACAATTGAGTACAATTGAGGACAACTCAATCTTAGAAAAACACTTGTCAACACACAATTTTCTGCTATTTACTTGAAAGAATTAGCTCCTTTTTGTTTTAAGAAATTTTGTTTCTCCTTTTAAGTTTCAAAGCTTTGTTGTTTTAGCATATTTTTTTAGTGCATTAATATTTGTTCTAGAATTGTATTTCATTAAGTGTAATACATTAAATTCCATTAAGTTACTAGTTTGTTTCATTACTAGTTTGTTTCATACAATAAAAGAAATTGTTTTAGAAGTTCTAAATTAATTGTGTTACCTTAATTTATTGCAAGAAAGATTTGATTTTAAGCTTTTGTTTTTGTTTTTGATTTTTCTGAATATCATACGTGAAGAGCAGAGGAATTGTTCTAGAGTTTTTTATACGTAAGAAATTGTTCCTTTTCGTTTCGAATTTCAATCGAATCGTGAAAGGACGTTTTCGTTTAGATTTTTCGTTCCCTATTTTATTTAACTTCAGTTTAAAGTTTATAGAATACTTTTAAGTTTCTGTTTACTTATTTCGTGTTATTTATTTTTCTTACTTCTTTAAGTTTTCATTTAATAGTAATTACAACTGTTATATGTTATTTTAATTCGTAATTTAATTATAAAGATGAATTCTAGAATCTTAGTTTTGGGCATTTTAAATTTTCCGTTCATGTTTTGTCGATTACTTTCTAATTTAGTTTAATGCTTAATTTAGTTTTATTAATTTCTGAGTTTAATTTATAAGTCCTTTACATTCCAATCCAACAAACAAAAAAAAATTCAACAGACATGAATCTAGTCCATGACTAGTACCCTATTTCATCCATTGCATATACCATCATATTATTTTCTCTTTGTGAAGTTTTTCACATTTTTTCAACAAGTTTAATTTTAAGCAACTTTTCCCTGAGAAGACGATCTAGGAATTTATTCCTAATTATTACACGACATCCTCCTGCACTTGGGATAGCATTAGTGCTACTCATTTTTGAGTGAGTCAAAAGTGCACTCTAAATACCCTATTATTGGACTAAAATGCTAAAATGTGAATAGAAATAATAGGAATTAATGTGTATTCTTAAATTGAATTTCTATTTACGTTGGGATACTCCTAAGCAGTTTTTTTATGTTTAATTTCAGAGTTTATAAAAGAGCAAGTCAAGCCCAGTCAAATTCAAAGAAGGACATTCATGAGATTTGAGAGCAATTTGGAAGAAAAGAAAAAGAAAAAAAATCACAAAATAAAATCACAAGAAGTGCAAGTCTGAAATTCGCTAGGAGACAGTCTGGACATACTTTAGTCTTTTGACTAGGGGTGTTCAAAATTCCAAAACTTCCGATTCCGACCAATTTCCGCTCCGATTCCGACTCCATCGGAGTCAGAAGTTTCGGAAATCAGAATCGGAATCGGAACTACTCCGATTCCAAGTCGGAAGTCGGAATCAGAATCGGTACCCCCGTTGGTTCCGATTTCCGATTTCCGACTTCCGACTTTTTATAAAAAAGAAGTATCCAATTGCAAAATGATGTCGTTTTGCAGCTGGATTATTTTTTCTTATTGACTGGAACGGCGTCGTTCCATTTAAATGGGAACGACGCCGTTTTGAATCACGGCCCACTTGCATCCGACTGCAAAGTGCAAACCGCGACCAGGCGTCCATCACAATACTCACCGATTTCAGTGAGATTGAGTGATTTCTTGCCTCTCAATGCTCTCACGGTCTCACCTCCACAGACCTCTCATGCCGCACGCTACACGAAGCCGCAGCCCCCCACCGACCTACGTCCGCCGTAGACTCCAGAGGTAGCCGTCGCCGCACTGCCGCAGTGCCAAATCCGACCAGTTTTTTCCAAAAGGTAAATATAGGTGACTCCGAATCTCCGATTGTGTATTCCGATTCCGAATTTTATTTAAACGGATTATTTGATAATTGAAATTTTTCTGTGAATGGTGAACAACGTTGTGAAATGATTATGTATTGAGGAACCGTTTTTCATTTTCAGCACTTTATTTGTTTGTGATTTTGGACATTGAAGGCAACCTATTTGTGGAAATGTCACAAAGAAAATGTTAATAAAAGCTTCCTTGGCAATGGACTATTTTCAGCCGTGGTTTGGTGGATGTTGGGGTCTACTTTATATATATACATTATAATATATATGTCCTAATTTATATATATATATATATATATATATATACATAATACATTAACTAAAAATCTAAAAATATATAACTAAAGGTTAGGCCAGTTCAAATATAAATTCACAGGCAGCTCTTGACCTGTCTAGAGTTAGATTGCTCCTAATCTTTTATATTCCACTTCTTCTAAGAAACAATTCAAGTTTTAAGGTGTGAGTAGCATTGAGTGTATAATTTTTTTTTTTTTTATAAGTACATTAAGTGCAGAAGTTTAGGCCCTACTGATCATTTATGTCCCCATGATGTTCAGTTGAATTCATACTGCCAATTCATCTAATATAAACCTCTAAAAAATGGCCGGGGGCCAATTGATAAGGAAAGCTAAGTCCTACCAAGCAAAATATATTTTAAATGTTACATGTCTGCGCTCAACTTCAGCCACTTCATTTCAATGGGTGGTCAATATTTGTTGAGTTCGAACAAACTATGGGTGGTCAAGATTTGTTCACGAGCTATTTAGTTTTGACCAAACAGATTTCTGAATTTATATATTAAAATTATATTTATCTATTTTTAAAATTTTTATTTTTATAAGTATTTTTATATAATTTATACATGCATAGTATTATGAACGTTATCTCCTCATATATTTTAAATATACACAAGAAAAATAAACATTTATGACAAATTATTTATGATAAAAATAGTTATTTGTAATGATTTAACAGTTTTTTTTGCAGTAATATATATATATATATATATATTTAAAAGAAAGGATTGAAGAACTCAAAAAGATATTTTCATGAGGTTTTCCAAATTTTTCTTGTTCTAGTTTTTACTTGCTTTTTTCCTCCACAGACTTGATCTAGCTGGCTCCATCTGGCATCAAGTTTTCGGTAACCGACGGTCGACATGCACCTCACGACGCCTCTCCCTAGCCTTTCCTACTTAAACAAGCTAGAATTCTCAACAAATAGTCAGTACTATATTATTTACAGATTTTTTTTTATCTCATCTTAACATTTACTTATAAACAATTTCATTACTAGTGATTTTACCATTTCCAAGTCTATAGATCTCTGAGTCACTCCATCCCAACACTGTTCTAGATCTATATTATTTACAGATTTGTTTATGCATTGATAGTTTTACAGTCTAATGCTTACAAATAAAAAAAAAAAATTCATTCATGTACAAGATGCACGTACACCAATCAATGCATTTTGTCTCAGTGGAAACAACCATATAACATCACAAAGGAGCAATATCAGCTCCTAGGAATCTAATAACAATGCGCATTAGATTATAACTATTATTGCAAAATTAGGAGTTATAACTATGCATTGGGATAGATGTAAATGAATTGTAACAGCCCCCTCCCCCCCCCCCACCCCCCCCCAAAAAAAAAAAAAGCACAACAAAATGCAAAAATTAGCTATGATCTTTACGGATTAAGTACTACTCATGAGCCACTTTTTCAGGTTTTTTTCTTTCACTATAAATTAATATCTCTTGTACATATATATATATATATATATATACTACATGATGATGTTATTTATGATGATGTAATTTATGGAGATGTGTATATTTTGTCTTTTGGAGACTTGACTCTCAATGCCAGTCTTTATTTTAGATGTTGATCCATTTACTCCCATGATCTTATAAGAACTCCATATTTAACCATTTACTCTTTCAAACATGTAGTCTTGCATGATTGCATCACCTATTATATGTGTCAGATTTTTTTATTGTTTTTTTAATAAACTTCTTAATTTGGTCTTCTATATATGTGTCAGATTTTAAGCTATGGAGGAAGAACCATATGGGACCCCAGAACAGGATCACGATGCCACAATGCCGTCCCCAGCACCGAGATCGAGACCCACTTCCAAAACACAAACTTCATGTGGAAGTAGTCGATTCTCACTCCCGGTAAATATAGAAGATGAGGATACATTTAATGAGGAGGATGAGATGGGTATTGGGGATGAGCGGATGTACCACCTCCATCCGCGAGGGCCAAGCCACCACGTCCACGATCAAATAAAAAAAGATCGTGGACGTGAGAACATTTCACCACGGTTGACGGTGATCCCTTGGAACCGCACGCGGCTTGCAACCATTGTGGCCAAGAAGTTACATGTCATTCAAAGAAACAAGGCACTACTTGTTTGATATCACATCTAAATGCTTGCTAGAGGTATAAGATAGCGAAGGGATTGGTGGCCAAAGATCAGACAACGCTGAGTTATGAAACTTCTACTGCGATTGATGGTACGCAACTTAAGAAAATGGTTATCCCTCAATACAGTGAGAAGATGTTGAGAGATGCGCTTGCCGAGATGATCATTGAAGATGAGATGCCTTTTACTACAGTTGAGAAAAGAGGGTTCCGAAAGTTTGTCAAGCTCATTGAGCCACGATTCCCATTGTCGTCACGGTATACAGTGATGCGAGATTGTATGAAAAGGCATTTAAAAGAGAAGGCTGAGATGAGACAAATGTTTGTGAGGATTGGCCAGAGAGTCTCATTTACGACTGACACATGGACGTCTATACAGAATGTTTCCTACATGTGTATTACAGCACACTATATTGACAGTTCATGGACTTTAAAAAAAGGGATTATTGGATTCAAAGAAATCAGTGATCATAAGGGTGCATCAATTGGGGCGGCGATGGATGATTGCTTGAAAGATTGGGGAATTCAGAAAGTTTTATGCATTACAGTTGACAATGCCAGTGCCAATGATACTGCAATTGAATGGTTCAAGTGGAATACGAGAGTGAGAGATGATGTCATCCGGGACCATGAGTTTATCCATATTCGTTGTTGTGCTCACATAATCAACCTGATTGTGACTGAGGGGTTAAAAGAGGTTGACGATTCCATTACAAAAGTCCACAACATTGTGCGGTATGTGAGGGCTTCCCCCCAAAGGCTGAAAAAATTCAGAGCAATAGAAGAACAACTTGGGATAAAACATTTACGGACGCTGTGCTTAGATGTTCCCACTCGATGGAACTCTACATATATGATGTTGGATGTGGCACAGAGGTACCAAAAAGTGTTTGAGCGGATGGAGGTGGAAGATGGGGGCCTTAAGTATGCTTTGCTGGAGCTTGCCGGAAAGGGGCTCGGTCCGCCGGACACACATGATTGGACGAGTGTATGATTTTTTGTCACATTTTTACAGACTTTTTATGATATTACAATGAAAATATCTGGATCCGCATACACGACTGCAAACTTGTGGTTCAGTCAGATCTCGACACTACACCACCACTTGGAAGATGGTTGTGATGACCCTAGCGGACTTCTATCTGGTATGGCTTAGAGGATGCTGTCCAAATATAATAAATATTGGGGGCAAGTTGAGAAGATAAATAGATTACTCTTTGTAGCTGTGATCCTTGACCCCCGAATCAAGTTGGTCGTGATAGAATATTGGGCAAATTCCATCCTTGGGGCAATGAAGGCTGCATCATTTATTACAACGCTTAAAACTGATCTCGATGACTTGTACAACCACTACAAAAATAGTGGACAGCCTTCATCTTCAGCGGGTACCTCACACGTGACTCTGACACCTCCCTCTGATGACTTTAGCCCAGTAGGTGCATTGCCTCGACGCCGTAGGAATTACGACATCATGAATGAGTATCATCAGCTCGTTGCATCGAAGAATATTATGGGGTGTACTTTAGAGGTTGAACGGTATTTTATGGAAGAGGTCGAGGCACCTAGTCCTGCATTTGAGATATGCATTTGGTGGAAGGCTAATTTCATCAAGTATCCAATCCTTTCCCGTATTGCTCGAGATGTGCTAGCCATTCTTATTACGACGGTTGCATCTGAGTCGGCGTTTAGCACTGGAGGTCGAGTGTTGGATGCTTTCCAGAGTTCTTTGTCACCGTCAACCGTGGAGGCCCTCGTTTGCACACAGAACTGGATCAGTGATACACCCCTTGGACTAGATAGCATTGGCATTGATGATGAGAGCTATAGGCTTGAAGATGGTAACCTTATTTTACTTTTTTTTTTATTATTGATTATTTTAATTGTTTTTATGATTTCATAAATTTATTTAATTTATATTTTTTTATCATTTCACAGATGTAATTGTGAACCCTAGTATAGTTGCCGATGACTGATGGAGTATGGATAAAGATAAATTGATATTAGAATTAACTTAATCTTTATTGGTATTAATGGTAATTAAATTTTACTTTTATTGTGTTCAATTTTCTGGATCAATATTTGGTTACATTTATTGATTGAATACTTTTTTATCTTAATTTCAGTTACTTCAAATGACCAACTACGATGCTGCAAATGATGTTTTTTTTTTTGGTTGAATCAAAATGTTTATTCTTATGGACTGTTTAATCAAACTTTGAAATAGGATGTTATTTCTATTATTCATTGTTTATGATCTTCTGAATTATGTATAATAATAAATTATGCAGTCTAACGTGTTCAACAAGAGATTTGACATTTTGGGATGAAAATATTGTACAAATACTCGTTGTACCAGGAAAATTAATTAATTATACAATTTAACGTGTTCAAGCTTTTATATATTTCAATTACATTGAAAATAAGAATGAAATCTATACAAAAATACATCAAATTAATAAAAACTAAAGTTTCACCTTTCAAGTACCAAGCTAGCATCACTGTCACTGTGTCACATACAAAAACAAAAAAGAGAAATATTAATAGAGTAGAAAATATTTAATACATATTCAAACTCCATTCAATAAAATAATTCCTATTTGTTTAATTGAGAAATACTAAACAAGAATAATTTATATATAAAGTGAGAGTTTTCATTAAACAAGGATAAAATAAATTTAAAAGAAGATAAAACCTATCAAAATAAAGAAGTCAGAATTACAGTTGGAATTCAGATTTCCGATCGGAATTTGGAATTCCTACCGGATGTCGGAATTCGGAATTCCGTCCGGAAGTCAGAATTTCGACTTCCGTTAGGACATCGGAAGTCGGAATTTCGATCGAAATTCAGAATTCCAAATTCTGAAATGAATCGGAATCAGAATCGGAGCTCGATTTCGACTCCGACAAAAGTCAGAATTCCGATTTTGACTCGTCGGAATCGGAGCACAGCCCTACTTCTGACTGTATCTTTTCACTCATATATCGGATGGATGTGATTCTTGATGCATTAGAAACTATCTTAAAGGGCTATAGCTTTGTCTCTAATAAGGATTTCCAAATTCGAACTCTTGAAGGGTGTACGTGGCTGCCAAGATATGTCCTAAAATTTAGGCGATTTTTTTATGCGGAAATTAAGAGGACATTAGGGTTTCTTTTCTACCCTATATAAGCATATCATTAGCACGAAATGGAGGGGGAGGAGAGGCACAAGAGGCAGATCTGAAGAGAAGAGAAAATCACTTCCATGGCCACCGTTTGCTTCAGTTTTCTCTGGAGATTTTTGTTGTCCATTATATTTATGGGTAACTAAATTCTCAAGTAGGGTTAGGGATGAACTTGCACATTAGATGTTATTTCTAATTTATTGTTAATTCATGTATTTGATTTTCAATTGCTAAAACTCTTTTGTTTTATCATTCTCAATTTATCGTTGATGTTTTCTTCTCCGAATAATCATAGAATTTATTCTGTTTATGGATTCAGGCATGCTTTTACTATTGAATGGATTAGTTCTTTGATTATGTTTGGATTAATTATTTATCTATATTGATTTAGTTTTTTGTTGCAATATCGCTCCCTGAGTATATTGTCGTCATTGGATTTTCTCAATAGGGGTAGTAATTTACGTATTTTAAAAGTGGTGAATGATTTTTCAAAGGGTTAAATTTGATTTAATTTTGGTTTATAAATCTATACCTTCCGATTGAAAATTTCTTAAATTGAGTTCCTAATTGAGTTATCCAATGAATTAAGAATAATTAAAATACCGGATTCGTGCAAGGGATTTCCGACGCTCTACTGTTCATCAAATTTGAGTACTTTTTCCGTTAATCACTTTGCTTTACTTTAATTTACATTTAAAATTAATCTTTGTTCTCCATTACTTATTTAGTATTTTTCTTTAGTTTCTTTGTTCCTCTTAATTTTCTTTTAATTTGTCTCCCTGTGGAATCGACATCCCAAAGCTGTGCTACAACTATCGCATTATTCTTTAGGCGTAATCAGGAAACTTAATTGGCAAGATGAGTGGGCGGATTTGGCAATTCAAATTAGGCAAGGATTGCCAAAATTTGAATTCAATTCCCAAAGGAAGTGAATTTCAGCCAAGGCTAAAAAGATGGAGCAAGCACTTTATGGAAAGTTGACAAACACAAGTGTTGGGAGATTTTATGGATTGGATGGATTGGAAGAGCAAAAAAATATGAAGAACACTCAAGAACAACGAAGAACACTCAAGAACAACAAAGAACACTCAAGAACAAAAGAAGAACACTCAAGAACAAAAGAACAAACTTATGAACTTGAATGAACAAAAGCATAAACAATACTAATTCAATACTTGATTCATGAATTGCACAAGAATTGAATAAACCTCATATATTGAAGAACTCAACTTGGATTCACAAATTGCACCAAGTTGCAAGAACAAGATAAATGAATCACACATATTCATGAATTGCAAGGTGTGATCCTCTCTTTGGGATTCACAAATTGCACCCAAAAAGTCCAAGTGCAAGGCACCGATTTGTGATCTCTCAAACAATAGTCTTCCCTCTAGGAGTTTGCCAAAAGATTCTAAAGCAAATGAAAGATGTCCTATTTATAAGCAAAAAAAATTGGAAACCCCCAATAGGTCCCTTGAAAATAAATAACTAAATAAAATTAAATAAATAAAATAAATAACATGATAGTGGTCATGGACCAAGGCTAGCCGTGGCATGCATGGCCCATGGTGGGCTAAGTGGGTGCACGGCGGTCTTTGGGTTGGTCCATGGTTAGGTGGTGCGGCATGGCTTGCTGATGGTGAGCCATGGTGGTGCACGGCATGGCTTAGGCTGGTGGCCTAGGCGCTGAGTCTGCAAGGCATGGGCTGGAGCCATGCGCTGGATGGCATGCTTGGTGGGCATGCCACTGACCTGCTCTGCAGGCACGGGCTGGAGCTGTACGCTGGATGGCATGCCTGGTGGACATGCCACTAGCCTTGCTGAAGTATGGCTGGGTGGGCTGGAAGTGCCGCACAAGGCCTTGTAATGCATGGGTGCGTGTAAGGGCCACGCAGCCCACCATGGTGCGCATGGGCCTGCGCACTGAGACTCGCATGGGCGTGCGGCGCCAGGCTGCGCGCGCAAGCAAGCTCTCACTAGCCACACTAGCCCGCATGCTGGGCGCCCCATGTGTGCCACCGCGCGGGCCAAGGCATGCATGCATGTTGGGCGCCCCGTGCGTGTCACCCCTCGAGCCAAGGCATGCTTGTGGGTTAGCCAAGGTGCTGTCCTTGCCTCCCAAGAGCAGTGTCAAGGCTTGTCCCAAGGTGACTTTTCTAAGGATTGTAACACCTTCCCTTTGAAATCATGACAGATGCAAGTGATTATGCCTTAGGAGCTGTTTTGGGGCAGCGTGTGGAGAATAGACCTTTTGTGATATATTATGGTAGTAGAACCTTGAATGATGCCCAGAAAAATTATGCCACTACTGAAAAAGAATTGCTTGTAGTGGTTTTTGCACTTGATAAATTTCGGACTTACATTCTTGGTTCTCCTGTTACTATTTTCACTGACCACTCTACTCTTAAGTATTTGTTGGCTAAAAAAGATGCAAAACCACGCTTGATTTGTTGGATTCTACTACTTCAAGAGTTCAACATCAACATTAAGGACAAGAAAGGAGTTGAAAACGTGGTAGCTGACCACCTCTCTAGATTGCCATCATCCTCCTCTTCAAATGTCAGCCTTTCTCTTGATGATAGTTTCCCTGATGAGCAACTGTTTGTGATTAATAGAGCTCCCTGGTATGCTGACATAGTCAATTATCTGGTGACTAAGCGAATGCCTTCTGAATGGTCCACCCAAGATAAGCATCGATTTCTTTCTGAGGTACAACACTTTTACTTTGATGATCCATACCTTTTTAAATATTGTTCGGACCAATTGATTCAAAGATGCATTCCTGATGATGAGTTTTCTTTGGTGTTGAGATTTTGTCATATGGGTGCATGTGGTGATCATTTTTTAGCAAAGAAAACAGTCGCTAAAATTTTGCAAAGCAGTTTTTACTGGCCTTCCATGTTTAAAGATGCTTATAATTTTTGTAAGGCTTGTGAGCCTTGTCAAAAATTGGAATCCATTAGCAAAAGAGACATAATGCCTCTTTCCCCTATTCTTAACTTAAAAATTTTTAATTGTTGGGGAATAGATTTCATGGGACCTTTTCCAGTTTCCTTTGGAAACACACATATTTTATTAGCTGTGGATTATGTTTCAAAATGGGTGGAGACATTGCTTGCAAAACAAATGACCATCGTGTTGTCCTAAAATTTTTGCAATCTCTGTTTACTCGTTTTGGCATGCCCAAATTTATCATAAGTGATGGGGGTTCTCATTTTTGCAACAAACCATTTTCTACACTCATGAAAAAATATGATATCACACACCAAATTTCTACCCCTTATCACCCTCAAACAAATGGGCAAGCAGAGTTGGCAAACAGAGAGATAAAAATCATTTTAGAGAAAGCTATCAATCCTAATAGGAAAGATTGGTCAGTTAAGCTTCTTAATACTTTGTGGGCTTATAGGACAGCTTTTAAAACAAATCTAGGGATGTCCCGTTTTCACTTGATGAAGCTTCAGGGTTGAGAAAATTGCAGATCAATGAATTGGATGAAACTCGTCGGAATGCTTATGACAACGCTCAGTTGGCGAAGGAATGCATGAAAATTCTACATGATCAGAAAATTCATCCAAAGCATTTTACACTTGGCTAGGAAGTTCTTCTTTATAACTCTCGCTTACATATTTTTCCTGGTAAATTGAAATCCCGATGGAGTGGACCGTACATTGTAAAGAAGATTCATTCTCACGGCATGGTAGACATTGTCAATCCTAAGAATGACAATTGCTTCACTATCAATGGATAACGTCTAAAGTCATTTCTGAAGGTCTTTGATCCACACGAAGAGATCTTCCTTGTACAAGATTCCAGGAAAGTGTTTTGATTTTTTCCCTCTTTACAGTTTTCTTTACTTGCATTTTTTTTTTTATTATTTGTTATTTTGCTTTGATTTTATATTTCATGTTGAATTTTTTTGTTTTGCTTGCTTATTTCTGTGCACTTTGTTTTCTTTCGTTCGATTCATTGAGGACCATGTCTCTCACTAGTTGGGGGTAGCGTGTGTGCACAGAAAAAAAAAACAAAATAATAATAATAATAATATGATGTGCATTGATACATATATGATTGACACACACCCCATTTCTGGTATTTTGTGAAATTTGAGCATCTTGGTGGAGTAGTTGAGCGGAATCATTTTGTGAAGATTTATTTTCAAGCTTAAGCATAGAGCATGATTTTTGATGCATCATATTTTGTTGATGTGTGGCTTGAAACACCGGGATGCTATACTTATTGAGATGAGACTGGATAAGATTTTTGTAGAACGAAGGGCAAAATTTTGAAGGACATTTTGCACATGCTTACGCTTGTAGTGTTCCTTATTTACTATTCACTGATTTAACACAGGAGAAGTAAACTACAGGACTACCGAGCCATGCCTAACAAAAAAAAGAAAAAAGAAGAAGAAGAAGAAGAAGAAGAAGAAAATGAAAAAAGAAAAGAAAAGAGATTTGAAAAGATTAGAAAAAAAGAAGAAGAGAAGAAATGAATAAAGCGACTTAGTGAACTTTCCTAAGTAAAAGGGCTAGAAACAGTTACCCAAGACTTTGGGGGTTGAGTGTTTAACCTTTAAAAACAGAGCTGGCGTGAAAACTGCTAGTCCCTTGGGCTTTGAGGTAGTTAGAATCAGCAATGATTAATCTTAAGGTTAAAAAATCCTATGAAAAATCATGGCTAGTAATAAGGAACACACAGCCAGTTTAGCTCCACACACACATTTGAGTTCTGAGACATTTGCCTTAATTCTATGTGAAAGATTGTTGAGTTAGTCTTGGTGGGTATAGCCCCTGGGGTTTGAGTAGTAACGTGTTACTTTTGTGAGAATTTAAAATTGTGCTTGATTGTTTCTGTTTGAATTTTGATCTTTATGTAATATTCATCTCAATTAATTTTCACTATTTTGCTCATGGCTTAGTAAAATGCTAGTTGGGGGGTGTGATTGAGCTGATTTATTGCATATTTTAATACATTTAGAACCAATATTTTTTAATTCTTTCATTACATTATTATTGGTTTTAGATGAACAATGATTAAGATCCATAAATCTGAATTGTGATTTAAATTGATTAATAACATGAATTTATGCTTAATTTTATAACTTGAGATTTAATTGGACAATGTTCATTCATATGCACAACACAATTTTGATATTCTATTCTTTTTTTACTTTATTTTATTTTTCTTATTTCCATTTTTTTTAAGTCCAAGGAATACAAAAATTAAAAATGAGAAAAGTCAAAAAGTGAAAAAGGCAAAAAGTTATACGGATCATTCACAAAGAATGAATTTTGGCTTGGTATGAGATAAGCTTTATGTGGGACCCATGTTATTAGTCTTTTGGCATTTAGACTTCAAGATACACGGCAACCATTATTCCTAATGAAGAGTTTTGACCTTACATGGAATTGAAATTTTTTTCTCTCTAGGATTCAAAGGACGCTGCACACTTGAGCAAAAGGGAGAGGGATTTTATTTGCTATTCGTATTGAACCAGCGCCGCACCACTGCTTTGGCTTTTGGGGGCATTTCAGTAACGCATAATTTTTATTCTCTCTACATCGTTGAAGAACTTCTTAAGGGGTCCAATTGCTGTTACAGTCCAGCTGCCTTCACTGCTTTCAATCTTCATTTTCGTTCAATTGGCTTGCTCTTTTCATTACCTACTTTTTATTTAATTTCAGTTTATAGTTTATGGAATATTTTTGAGGTTTTTGGCTTAGAAGTTTGGGTAATTTATTTATTGTTTATTTACTTCGTGTTATTTATTTTTCTCGCTCCTTTAAACTTTCATTTAACAGTGATTACAATTGCTATGGATTAATTTTGAGAATTTGTGATTTGAATACAAGGATGAACTCTAGAATCTTGATTTTGGGACTTTTCAATTTTCAGTTCGTATTTTGTCAATTACTTTCTAATCTAATTTAATTCTTAGCTTAGTTTTATTAATCTCTTAGTTCCATTGCATATTAGATTGATTAAAGTTTAATTAGGACTTAAATAATTTCAATTTTATTGTTTAATTTTCAGATTAATTAAGATTGTTCAGTTTAGTTGATTATTTGATTGTTAATTTCAATTTGTTAGTCTTTTACATTTCATTTCGACACTCAAAAATCTAAAAATATGAATCTAGTCCATGACTTGTGCCATTTTCATTCTTGTTGTACTCTTCCATCCATTGCACATACCATCTTTTTTATTTTCTCTTTGTGAATATTTTCACTATTTTTCAAGAGTTTGATTTTAAGTAACTTTCCTTGAGGAGACGATTTAGGAATTTATTCCTAATTATTACGCGACATCCTCCTACATTTGGGATAGCCTTTGTGCTACTCATTTTTTGAGTGAGTCACTCCTCACATACTCACTCACCTCTCCTTTCATGCCATCCCAATAGAACAAATTAGCCACCCTTACCCAAGTACGATACACCCCCGAGTGTCCTGTTTCCTTGGAATCATGAAAGTGGCTCAAGATCTTCCTTCTAAGTTTTTCCACACTCAGCACCACTACTCTCTCCTTGTATTTTAAAAGCCCATCACTCATCTCATAATTTTCAACTCCCTTAGCATCCACATCTAGCTTCTCCATCACCTCCTTACACCTTAGATCATTTTTTACTCATTCTCTAATCTCATCCCAAACTCCCCATGAAGAAGGACTCGAGATAGCCTCCAAAACCTCACCATCTTCCCTCCTTGATAGGGCATTGGCCACCCGATTCTCCTTAGCCGGCCTATACACAAAATCAAACTCAAAACCAAGAAGTTTAGAAACCCACCTTTGTTGATCTGGAGTGGTGACTCTTTACTCCGAAAGGTGCTTCAAAGGTTGTTGATCTGTGACTATTGAGAATTTCCTTCCCAACAAATAAGACCTCCACACCTTCACGACCTCTAAGATGGCAAGTATCTCCCGTGCATACACACTCCACCATTTCTTTTGAACACCAAGGGCCTTGCTAATGAAGGCTAGTGGCCTCCCTTCTTGTGTCAAAACAGCCCCTACACCCACATTACTTGCATCCGTGTGTAGCTCAAATGTCTTCTCAAAATTAGGCATAGCAAAGACGAGTATAGTTGTCATGGATTTTTTCAAATCTTCAAAAGCCTTCTCCGCCTTTTCACTCCAAACAAAATTATTCTTCTTGAGCATGTTGGTGAGTGGTCTTGCAATGGAAGCATAATCTTTGACAAACTTCCTATAGTAACCCGTGAGCCCAATAAAGCCCATCAATTCAGTGATATTCTTCGGTTTGGGCCAAGCCACCATAGCTTCCACCTTCCTTGCATCCACCTTGACCCCATCATGTGAGATCAAATGCCCCAAGTACTCAATCTCCTTTTGGCCAAATGCACACTTGGACAACTTAATGTAGAAAGAGTTGTCAAGTAGAACCCCTAAAACAACCTCCAAGTGCCCCAAGTGATCCTCCCATGTCTTTGAATACACAAGAATATCATCAAAAAACACCAACACATACCTCCTCAAATACGGCTTAAGGATTTGGTTCATGCATGCTTGAAAAGTTGAAGGAGCATTGCATAGACCAAACGGCATCATCAAGTACTCGAAGTGGCCATTGTGAGTTTGGAAAGCCGTCTTGTAAATGTCTCCTTCATGCACCCTTATTTGATGGTACCCAGCCCTTAGATCTAGCTTGGAAAAGAACATAGACCAAGCTAATCTAGCATGTCATCAATGGTTGGGATTGGAAATCTATCCTTGATGGTAGCCTCATTCAAGGCTCGATAATCGGTGCAAAATCTCCAAGTGCCATCATTCTTCTTCACCAAGAGAATAGGACTTGAGAATGGACTAGTGCTTGGCTGGATGAGCCCATTAGCCAATATCTCATTGACTTGCTTTTCGATCTCAATCTTTTGGTAGTAAGCATATCGGTAAGGAGCAACATTAACCGGCTTGGCTTCCTCCTTCAAAGGAATGCGATGATCAAATTTTCTTGAGGGTGAAAGTGTCTTCGGATCCTCCATCACTCTAGAGAACCTCCCTAACAACTCCCTCAAATCAAGAGGCAACTTAGCCCCTAATTCCCTCTCCAAGCCTCCATCTACCACCTCATGCCCCTCACTCAAGCCCCTCGGTTGGGAGGCCAATGTGATAGCAAAACATTGGCCCCCTCACTTCAAGATCTTCTCCATCTCATTAAGCCCCACGGCCTTGCATCCTCCTCTTCCACTCATTCTCATGGTTACCCATTTACTCCTTATCATAAACTCCATAGTCATCTTTTTATAATTCGACACTATCTTTCATAACTCCTCTAACCATTGTACACCCAACACCACATCCAACCCAACAATTGGCAAAGAATATAGATCTACCACAATCTCAAGATCTTGTGTTTTCAAACATACCTTTTTATAAACTTCTCTACACACCAACTTCTCCCCACTAGCTGCCTTGACCTTAAAGGGAGTGATAGAAGTCATAGGCAACTCCAAGCTCTTGGCCACCTTTGAATTGATGAAGTTCAAAGATGAACCATTATCCATAAGAACCGTTACCTCCATCTTGCCAATATGTGCTTGTGTTCTCATCGTTCTAGGCTTGGCAACACCTGCCAAAGTATGGATAGAAATATGGGGGTCTCCCCCCTCAGCCTCTTGTTGATCTTACTCCTCTTGCCCTTGCTCTTCCTCCACTACTTCTTCCTCTTCCTTGGACTCCACCTCTATGAGAAAGATTTGCTTAACTTTGCACTTGTGGCCCATAGTGAGCCTCTCATTACAATTGGAGCAAAACCCCTTCTCTCTTCTTTGTTGCATCTCCTCCCAAGATAGCCTCTTCACCCCCGCGGGTAAAGACTTAGATCCACTTGATGCGTCTCCACTAGGACCTTCCGGTGAGAAATCCTTGCCAAAAGTCTTGTTTGTACCACTCTTGGAAACCATTGGGGGTGGTTTCCTTACTTCAAACCAGCTACTCTTCTTTAGATCTTGGAGTTGATCCTCCTTGACTCGTGCGACCTCCAAAACTTGCATCAAGGTCTTTGGTTTCCTAGGTTTCACTTATGCCACCAACTCACTCTTCAATCCCACCACAAAGGTCCCAATAAGGGCCTTCTCTGACCACCCATGTGCTCTAGTGGACAAATACTCGAACTATTTTTGGTAATCCCTTAAAGATCCGGTTTGTTTGATCTTTGAGAGAGTCTCATGATAATCCATATACTCGAATCTCCTCAAAAGCTCCTTGATGAACTTCTTCCACTTCAACTCACTCCTTTGGGCCCCATACGTCTTCCTCTTCCATTGCCACCATTGGTTGGCCTTCCCCTCAAGGAAGTAAGTCGCATAGGACACTTTTGCATGGCCCTCCATGTGATTGTGCTCAAAGTATTGCTCGGCTCTACTAATCCCCGTGCTTGGGTCATCACCATTAAACTTTGGAAATTCCATCTTTGGCTTGAGAATTTTCCCCCTACGTGCTCCTCTCCTCTCTTCACGGTTCCCTTCTTCTCTTTCACTTTCCCTAGTAGATTCCTCATGAGTGTTTGAGGAATCTTGAGAAGATGAATCTGAATCATCCACCCTCTCACGGAGTTTGCTTCTTCTAGATCCAATAGAACCCTCGAGACTATGGGCTCATCTTCTATGGCGTCTTCTCTCTCCATTCCTCCTTTGATCTACCAATTGGTGGAGCACCTTCGCAATCCTTCCAAGCCTTTCATTGGTGGGGGTTTGTTGTGCCTCCAAAGTAGCTTCAATATTCTCAATACGCTCCCTATGAGTTGGTTGTCGATAGGCCATAGCTTCCGCTTTTTGGGTTGGATCTCTCTCAATGAAAGCACCAATTAATGGAAACCTCACTTTCACTCACTTGTAATTGGCATGTTGGGTGATTAGATCTAGGGTTAGCTCAAGGCAACACAAAGATCAAAGTTGGTGAAAATTAAGACTAACTCAGGCTAACACTTAACTCTCAAAAGAATTGAAGAGAAAATTCTCATTCATTGAATAACATAACACAATTCATGAAATAACAATGCAAAGCAACATATAAATAGAGAATCCCCCTAGGGTTGGCGCCACCTTGCCTTCCCTTCTCTTCCCTTAACTTAGATCTAGATCTAGATCTTAGTCTTGATCAACTCCTTAGTTTTAGGAATCCTATCTTTAAAGAAACAACATCAAATGCCTAAAATAAAGGAAATAAACTAGGAATTAAAATAGGAAATAACAAAACATATTAAAATGAAATAAATCCCTAAGTATAAGGATCATGGTCGGCCACCACCATGATTGGCACCTCCACTCCTATTTTTTAGAATCTTGTCATCTTCTCATGCAACCTTCTTGTCATCTTGTCATCCAACCCCTAAAATCAAGGATTTTGCCACACATGAAATTCCTCTAGTTGCACTTGCCTTGGACGCCTAACTCCTCACCACCCGAGTCATGCATGCTACCCAATGCAACCCTCCTAGCCTTGACAAGCCTAGCCCTCCTAATGGCATTACGAATGACTCGTCTTAAATCTCCATCACAATAGCCTAGCCATTGCCAAATGCAAGTGCAAATTGAAACTAAATATGAGAAAAACCTCTTGCATTGGCCTAGCAAAACTTGAAAAGTTTGACATATCAGCTACAGTAAGTCTTAAGTCCTCTTCATGTCTGGCGATGGACTGTACAAGGACCAAATATTATTTTATCATTTCTCTATCTGCCTCCCGCTCACTTTCCCTTGATTTTTCTCTTCATCTCCAAAACCGTCCATTGAACCATTTCATCTTTTTGTCTTTCTTTCTCCCGAAACTTCCTTCTTTGTCTTTATCCCCTTCTCTCCGTTGCCCTATTCTTCTTCAACCCGCAATCCCTTTTCTTTTTCAACCCGTCGCTCTTCCCCAACCTACAAGCATCCCCTTCTCTCCAGCGATCGCCTTCTCCAGTGGTTGTTGTTGTCTTCGAAACCTCCAACGTAAGTATCTCTTCTCTCCCTCTTCTCTGTGGGCTGGATAGTGCTGTCGTTATGGATCCCTCTTCTCTCCCTCTTCTCCGATTCTGACTTATTTTCAATAGCCTGATTAAATCACCTCCTCTTTTGCGTTGCAGGGACAAATAATCATGGACTAAATCGGCTTGCTCCACAAATCAATAGCTTGGTTGTTCAATTTCCTCCACTAATCAGGTTGGCTCTACCCTATACGGCATCTGCCGTTCGAAAATCCGCCACTACCGTTGTGCGATTTGGGTAAATGCCAATGCTAATTTTTTTTTCAAATGAAATGGTTTGTTGATATCATGTATTAAATTTGCCACAAATTTGTTTGGTATTTTTTTAGGCAAGTATACATCAACCTTTTCATTCTCTATTTTGGCATATTGTTATTGGGTTTGGTGTATGGTGTATTGCATTTGATATTGGGTATTGATTCTCTACCATCTCTATTTTGGTATATTATTTGTCTATTGTTTGTTGATTTGGCATATTAATGGTCCATCTACACCACTCTATTTACTGCCAGCTTGATGGTTCAAAACAATAGACACCGGCATCATTCCCCTACACATGAAGTATTCCCAACTCTATTTAGTTATGGATCATCTAGAATAGACATAAACATACGCTCCTTGTAACCAACTCTATTTACTTAAGGATTATCTAGAATAGACATAGGCTCCTTGTATTTTAGACATAGGCATCATTCCCCTGCACATTAGACATAGCCAACTTGACTTTTAGTTTTTTCTTTTCTTTTTTTTTTCTTTTTTTTTTCTTTTTTGCAATTAAGTATTCCCAACCAGGTCTACCAAAGAAAAAAAAAAAAAAAACTCCTAAATCACAAATGTAGTTCTAGTATAGCACTCGCCAACCCATGAAAAACAAATAAAAGATGCTCTAATGCCAACATGTTTCTGGTAAAACTAGTGTCTCTTGTCCAATTTCCCAGAAAAGCAACCTTTGAAGAGTGGAAGCCATCTTATCAATGCCAATGCCATATTGCTTTCTTATTATATTCCTTCATCTTCTCCTTCAAGGTCTTGTGTTCAATCTTCACATCCCTATTTTGACATAACAAAATTAACAAATTAGCCAGATATATAGACTTGTGTTTATTTTAGTCTGGTTTGTGTGAGACATAACAAAAGTAACATACAGATTTTCACAAGTTTTTGTGCTTTTTGGAGAATGGAGATCTCAAAGCAGCTACATAAACTATCTGGAGATGGCATATACTGCTTGTCAGGGTTGTTTCCTAACCTCCTTTTTTTGGCCCCTAAAATCCTAATCTTCAAAATGCTAACATGTCTACTTGCATACTTAAAAAAGTGGATCAAATTTTCTTGTACTATGGAACATAAATATGGATAGCACATGAATTAAACCTTTCACATACTATAAGTCTGTAAGAAGGATGGCATTTTCCATTTTATGTTGAGATACTTTATAATTCTCAGCATCCTGTAGGATGGTATTTTCACATGTTGTAGAATAAAAAAAGGTACACAATCGAAAAGAGGGTATAGGGAAGAATGGACAAAAAGAGAAAAAGCCTCTTCCATTTTCACATGTTTCTTCACATTTTTGAACTATTGTGGGATTATCTTTCATTGTCTGAATTTTAAGCATCAGGAATTCATATATATCATTTTCACTTTTGAGACAATGGGTCCATAAATAATATAGTGTACACATACTTGCTAATTTCTTTACTTATATCAATTATGTCATGCCACACTTTGCTTGAATGGATCTTTGGTGTTTTCAAACTTTCAGATTACAAAATAATCCTTGTACTTCTTATTCCTTTGGTTTTCATTATTCAATTTTCCTTTGTTTCTGCAATATGATGTTGAGATAATACAATATGACTGAGATACTGCAATATGATGTTGAGATTCTTTATAATTCTCAACAATATGATGCTGAGAATTTAATATTGGACTTGACTATTGGGCAACTTCTCTACCTCCTTGAAAATTTGATATTTTTCAAGAATGGACACACATTTTGATGATGACCCATTCTTCACCACTCTATTACAAAGTAGAGGAGGAGGTTGTAATAGCACCCCAACACAACATTCTAATATTGTTGTCCAAGCAACCCCTAATGATGGTGAAAAGAGGCATCCTTCAAAAAAAGTTCAAAGAGATATGTATCTTTTACTGTTGAAGAGGATAACCTCCTCGTCTCAGCTTGGCTTAACAATTGTATCGATGCGATAAGGGGTACTGATCAAAAGTCCACTCAAATGTGGGAAAGAATTACCACATTTTATCATGAATATAAAAAACCTCACATTGCCAACCGTTCTAAGGGCTCTTTGATGAATCGGTGGTCCACAATTCAAAAATGGACAAATAAGTTTTGTTGATATATAGCACGAGTCATTGCACTCGAGTGGTGCAATGGAGCAAGACAAGGTATGTACTCTAAAACCTTTATTCATTTAATTTGTGATGGATTTACTAATGAACTAACAAATATTTCTTCACCTTTGTAGATTGAGAAGGCAAATGTGTTGTACAAAGAGATGCTAGGGTGTAATTTCACAATGGAGCACTATTGGTGTCCTCTGAGACATCAACCAAAATGGCAACAACATATCTCCACCCTTGGTAAGAAGAGAAAGTCACCTAAAAAAGTATTTGGTTTTGTTGATGTTGACATAGCTGAGGAGGACATAGATGTTCTTGCTGAGAGACCTACAGGCAAAAAAGCTGAGAAATAAATGGAGAGGAAGTAAAAGACGATGGAAGTTGACAATGGTGAGATCAAGATTGCCTTGGCTAAAATGACCAAGGATAGAGAGACGACCAAGGAAGAGCATAGAAATGCCGAGCTGAAGGCAGACTTAGAAAGATCAGCAGCATTTGAACTAAAGAAGAAGAAGTTCGAGACAAAGATGATGTTGCTAGATCTAAGTGGATTGAATGCCATGCAGCAAGAATATTTCGGCCATATTCAACTCAAATTTTTTTAGGAATGGAGGTCCCAATCCGGAGGTACATCTACATATCCTTCGACATCTTTTGGAGGAGTTTAACGTCTAATGTTGTTAGTGAAGAATTTTTTTGAAATTTTAGTGACTGCCCAGCCACATGTGGGCTGGATAAACATGTGGTTGGGTAGCAACTAAATTAATGGACTGTCTTGGTAATTAGTGGACTGTTTTGGATATTAGTGGACTGTTTTGGTAATTAGTGGACTGGTTTGATAATTTGTGGACTGTTTTGGTAATTAGTGGACTGTTTGGTAATTTGTGAACTGTTTTGGGGTACATTATTGGATTGTTTTGGTAATTTGTGGATTGTTCGTTTGTACATTTGTGGATTGGTTTGGCAACACCCAAGTCTGGAAATTATTTGTAGCTATCAAAAGTATAGTAAAGATTGAGATAATTTACAATCATATGCAAGCCTTAACATGAGAAACTCCCCTTTGTTCTCTATATATGGAAGAATATTCTATTTGTGGTATTTTTGAGATATTTTTCTAATTTGTTTGACAATTTTCTGATATAGCAGGGATATATTTATTGTGAAAATGTCCACTATTTTTTACAATTTGGTTATATAGCAGGAATATATTTAATGTGAAAACCTGGATATTCCATGAACTAGAAAGAAATTCAATGTCATAGCTTCACTTCAAGTCGAATAACGAATTACAAATTATATGAATTCCAAATTCTAAATTACAAATTAGAAAGATAAATCTAAATTAGGTACGGCCAAGAATATTCCATAAATGAGCGATAAGGTCAGCCTGGAGTTGACTATGAGTGCCTCTATCTCTAATTCGATGATGCTGTGCAATGAACTCTATGAATTCAGGTATATTATCACGTGACATCGACTCATATGGAGTCTCTTCCATTTGTTCATAAATTAATTGCTCAGCCCCGAGATATAGATGCCGCTCATTTTCAACGATCATATTATGTAAAATAATACATGCGTACATAATATCTTTTAGTACTTCAGGACGAAAAAACCTCGCAGGTCTACACACAATTGCAAATATACCTTGAAGTACTCCGAATGCGTGCTCCACATATTTCCTTGTAGACTTCTGGCAAGCAGCAAAATATTTTTTCTTATTTCCCTGAGGACATGGAATTTTTTTCACTAATGTTGCCCACGAAGGATATATATCATTTGCAAGATAATATCCCATTGTATATTCGTGACTATTGATTGTGTAATTGCATGGAGGAGCACGACCTTCGGCCAACGCAGCAAAAATAGAAGATCGATCAAGTACGTTGATATCGTTATAAACCCAGGCAAACCAAAAAAAGCATGTCATATCCAAAGATCATAGATGCAATAGCCTCCAAAATAATAGTTAGTTCATTCACGTGACCAGAATACACACATTTCCATGCAGTAGAACAATTCTTCTATTTCCAGTGCATACAATCAATGCTACCCAACATACTGGGAATCCATATCTTTGTCTAGCATCTAGTAACCTCACTATATCACTAGTGTTTGGATATCTCAAATACTCATTGCCAAAAATTGAGACAATGGTCTTAACAAATTTCTTCATGCTTTGTCGTGCGATGCTTTCTCCGATTCTAATGTACTCATCCATTAGATCTGCGGTGACCCCATATGCTAGCATCCTAATTGTTGTACTCATCTTTTGAAGGGAAAACAATCCAAGCCTCCCACTAGCATTTCTCTTCTAGACAAAATAATCATCGTGGGAGACTACTACAACGTGTATGTGTAAAAAAAGATCACGACTCATTCAAAACCTCCTCCTAAAAAAATGGGCAGATATATTGGTGTTTCAACAAAGTAATCATTCCAAAGGCATTGATGAATTTCGAATGAATCACGTCTGATGAACCTACAATGTTGAGGTCTATGACGAGGTGTAGAAGATGTTCCCTCGGATATCATTGCAATTGCTTGCATCATATCCAACTCATAATCAAAATAATCATCATCAAAATTTGAAAAGGGATCCATAGCAAATTGAGGGAAGAAAAATAGAAAAATTGGAGGAAGAAAGTTTGGTTTTTGATGAGCATAGTTAGAGGATGGGTCTATTTATAGGGTTTGTTCCTAAACTATTAGTTACAACTAAAAAAGTTGGTAAAAGAAGAAGGTTTGGCAAAAATTAGTTCATTCAAGAATTATAGATGGTGATTGATTGGTATAATAATAAGTTGTTGGCATGTCTTTTTGAAATGAATCATTAGACTTCATTTAAATCAAGATAAAGAGGAAGCACGATTACAATTTGGTCTAATAACCAGTTCAACCGAATCCTCAGCTAGCTCTAAGGAATCCTTAGCTAGACAGTGAGCAAATTGATTGCCACTTCTCCTAGCAAAAACTAATTTCCATTGACTCAAACTAGAAAGCAACAACTTAGTATTTGTCAAGATCATACCCACCCTATCCATCTTTCAACATGATGATTAATTCCACTCACAATATGCAGTGCATCCCCTTCTAGAATAACATCATTTAACTCCAAATCCTTAGCCATTATAGCCACATGGAAGGCCCCTTTAGCTTCAGCTAAGAGAGGGTCAATAAAGACTAGAGATTGATAGTTTCTTGGTAGCCAAAACAGTACCTTCATTGTCTTGAGCCACCAAACCAATACCAACTCCAGCTTGAGATATATCCAATGCAGCATCCCAATTGATTTTAATAGTTCCTGCTGGAGGAGGAATCCACACAGAAACATTAGTAGGTGTCACCTGGCCGTTCTTCATATTATTACCTTGAGCAACCTTGAAATCTGCAAGAGATTGAGATGCCTTCTTCAAAACCAGATTTGGGTGCAGAAAAGTCCCCTCAAATAACAACTTATTTTCTCTTAACCAAATACTTCTAGTAATAACTGAAAACAGGTCCATTGAGTTCTTCTCACTCTGAGTACTGAGGCCCTCATAAAGCTCTTTAAAGCTTTAACTTCCCTAAGATAACTTTTCTGAAAAATTGTATGCCCTTGACTCCAAACATCCATGGCTGAGCTGTAGCTCTATAGAACATTTGTGGTAGATTCCTCTTCCCTGCAACAGATAGGACAAAGAGGAGAATCCACTATCTTTTTCTTGAACAAATTGAGCATGGTAGGAAGTGATTCGAGACAGGCTCTCCAAATAAAAATCTTTGTAGCATTTGGTACCTGCAACTTCCAACACCCAGTCCAGTCTTTCTGCCTTTGCAACCCTCTAGATAATTGTCCCTTGGACATTTCCAAAAACTCTTTCTGCATATGATATGCGCTTTTTTTAGTGAATAAACCATCTTTGGTACCCAACAACATTAGTCTATCCTTTGCACCAAAGGTACTGATGGGAATTCTCTGAACCACAACAGCTACTTCAGGACCAAGCACATATGTAATCAAACATCTATCCCATTGCTTAGTCTCATCATTTATAAAATTTGCAACTTTGGCATCTTCTTGCAAAATTTGTACAGGAGATTGAACCTTATAGCGTGTAGGTTGAGGTAGCCACTTATCCTTCCATATTTTGGTATTCTGACCATTGCCAATACGCCATAAGGAGCCTTTCTCAAGCAATCCTTTTGCAGCACAAATTCTCCTCCAAATGAAAGAAGGCTTGAAGCTCCCACCTTGGCTTGAAAGAAGTCAACCATAGGAAAATATTTCAGTTTAAGGACTTGAGAAGCTAGAGAATCAGGATATTGAATAATCCTCCACCCTTGCTTGCCCAACAATGCCAAGTTAAAAACTCTCAAGGTCTCTAAATCCCAGCCCTCCTGCCTCTTTCGATCTCCCCATCTGCCCCCATGACACCCAATGCACATTTTTTTTTTCATTTTGTAAATGACCCCACCAATAATGATGCATTACTTTATTAATTTCACACAACAATGATTTAGGCAGTTTAAAGACCCCAATGCCTTAAGGAGTATTTCCTTCCCTGCCTGAGAAAGAAACTTATTCTTCCAGTTGCTTACCTTTCCTCTGATTCTATCTAGGATACCTTTAAAAGCAGCATTTTTGGATCTTCCAATTAGAGCAGGTAGTTCGAGGTACCTTTCATAGCAAGAGGAAGATCTAGTTCCTACAAGACTCAAGATGTAATCCTTAGTTGCTTTCCTTGTATTAGCACTAAAGAAAATAGAAGTTTTGGTCTTGTTAAGCTTCTGTCCAGAGGCTTCTTCATAGAGGTTTAGCAAACTATGGATAGAGAACCACTCTCTTGCATTTGCTCTACAGAAAAGCAAGCTATCATCTGCAAATAATAAGTGGTTAATGCTAAGCTTCCTCCTGCAAATTGGAAAACCATGAATTAGTTTAACAGCTTCAGCATGGTTCAGTAAGGTACTCAAAACCTCAACCACCAAAATGAACAGATAGGGGGAAAGGGGATCCCCCTGTCTAATCTCTCTCGTGGGGAAAAAAACTGCCTTAAGGAGCTCCATTAATAAGAATTGAATAGGAGACAGTAGTACACAATTCATAACCAGATTTATCCACCTATTATTGAACCCCATCTTTGCCATAACCTTCCTCAGAAAATCCCACTTCACCCTATCATAGGCCTTGCTCATATCTAGCTTGATAGCCATATAGCTTTGCTGCCCCTTGCCTTTAGTAGTCATAGAGTGAAGTGCCTCGAAAGCCATAATGACATTATCAAGAATCATCCTCCCGGGAATAAAAGCACTTTGAGTGGGAGAAATAATATGAGGAAGGACCTCCTTGAGTTTATTAGAAAGAGCTTTAGAAATCACTTTATAAATGACATTGCAAAGGGATATGGGCCTAAAATCTAGGACTGTTTGAGGATTCTTAATTTTTGGGATTAACACAATGTAGGTATCATTAATATGAGAGATCTCCCCACCCTGATTTAAAACCTCCAAAACAGCTTTTGTGACATTACCTCCCACAACTTCCCAATGAGATTGATAAAACAATGCAGGAAATCCATCTGGACCAGGAGAGCCCATTGGATTCATTTGAAACAAATCAGCCTTCACTTCATCAGCTGTAAATTGTTTGGAAAGATTGGCATTCATCTCTCTATCCACTCGATGTTGAACCTGACTCAAGCAGGCTTCAATACCACTAGGATTCAAAGAGGTAAAAAGCCCTTGAAAATAATGGGAAAACATGTCATAGATTTCTCCCAAGTCAGTAATTACATTGCCACTTACCAGCTTTTTAATATCATTGGTTTTCCTTCTCTGATTAGCACACCTATGAAAGTATTTAGATTTCTATCACCATCTTTAAGCCAAGCCTGTTTTGCCCTCTGCTACCATTTAACATTCTCCTCTTGAAGAGCTTTGTCAATATCATGTTGTAAAGCCTTAATAGCCACTGAATTGGAACCTGTATTTGAATCATGCAGCTTTGAAAGCTGGTTCAATTAAGATTGAATCTCCTTTCTTTCTTTTTTTCGAAGAGTTGAACTCCAGTGCATTAAGGAATCTTTACATCTTTTAAGTCTTCTCTGAACTGAGCTCAAAATAAGTCCCTGCTGAACTTCCTGGTGAGACCAGCTTGAATTAATGATATTGCTGCAATCATCATGTAAGTTACAACTTGTTTCAAATCTGAAGATCTTTTCCCTCTTAGTCTCTTCATACAACCCCCTCCTTCTTCCACTTCTTGCATTTATCAACAAAGGGCAATGGTCAAAAGTTTGAGCTGCTAAAGCACTAATATTGCAATCATAAAATAAACTGGTCCACAACAGATTTCCCAATGCACCATCCAATCTTTCTTTAGTAAACTGGACTCCCTCTCTGTTATTGCAACATGTGAATTTCGATCCTTTAAAGCCTAGATCACTCAGACCACACCAGTCTACAAAAGTTCTAAAAGCGTCTACTTTATGGTAAGGTTGAATGGCTGCTCCAAACTTTTCACTATGATGCATGATTTCATTAAAATCTCCAAAGCATAGCTAAGCTTTGTCCTCCTTAGGCCCGATCATCGTCAACAAATTCCAATTATCACCTCTTTTTTTTGTTTTGGGAGACCCATAAAAACCAATGAGCAGGACCTGCTGCATAATCTCCTCCTGATTGAAAAGCATAGAAATATGGTGCTGAGAATAAGTTTCTAATATGAAATCCAGATTGCCCTTCCACATAAAAGCTAGCCCTCCGCTAAGACCTCTACTTTCCACCACAAAACCACAATCAAACCCCACTTTGTTCCTCACCTCCTCCAACCTTTTCCTTCCACACTTTGTTTCCATTAAGAAAACAAAATTGGGCCACTTTGACCTCACTAAGAGGTGAAGTTCTAGAACTGTACGAGGGTTCCCAAGCCCCCTACAGTTCCAACTAAGGCCTATCATTGTTGTTGGTGGGGCTGCTTAGCAGCCTCCACCAACTCAGTTTTGCAACTACTTTCATTTAAGCCTTTGTCACACTTTGTTTTCTTCACCTGTTTTGACAAGTCCACCAGTGTGCTCAAACCTCTTTTTCTTACACCCCCTACTTCTAGAAGCCGTTTCCAAATGGACTAGATGAATTACCTCCCTAGCCCTCCTCTTCCACGTGGCCCCTCTCTGCCTAGGCACACCACTAGTATCACTTAGCACATCCACATCTGCACTGGCCTGTGTATTATGGGATAAGCTAGATACATGGATAATATCTTGTTGTGGCTCACTTTCCATAATTCATATTGACTCAACGTCAACATGAGAAGAAGATCCCTTGGCTGTATTCTCCTTAATTTCAATGAATATCAACTCAGAAGGTTGATAGTTGGCAGAGTTATCCTCCACCTAGGTGCAATCGGGATCCCTACCGTTTGGTTATTTCCAAAGATAGAACAATCATATTCCTCTTTACATTGAATCCCATCATTACAACTGTTTTCCATAACGGATGGATTTGAATTAGGGAGATCCTCAAATGAAGCCATGACATCCTCTTCACCTGCATTCTTACCAAAAATAGGCTCACTCCTGTTACCACCAGAAACCTCAGCTTGCTGCTGCCGCTGTTGGTGATTAACACCAGATGCACCACCATACCATCGAACATCAAAGATCTTGGAATTCATGGGTTGAGCCCTAAGCCATGGACCAAATTGAGATGGCTTGGAATCATCTCCATGTATAGGTCCCCTTTGTTGAAGACAACTTTTTCCTTTATGTGAAATAATACCACAACGAAAACAAAAAGCCTGTAACCTTTCATACTGTAGAGAAATCTAATGTTTCTGATTATTCAGTTCCACCCACTTCCCACGTAAAAGAGGTCTATGTAAGTCCACTGCAACTCTCACCCGCATGCATTTCCCCCATGCCATGCCATCAGAATCAGCATCCACTCTAATAACATGGCCAACCGAGGATCCCAATTGCCTACTGACTTCTTCTGTCATAGCTCCCCATGCCAAACCATGCAGTTGAACCCAAAAAGGTTCAAACTGGAAACGAATAGCATTCAAAGGAACATCTTCATCAACTTCTTGAAGGGACACAAGGTTCCTATCAAAGAACCGAGGACATCCCCCTAGAACTTTCTCTTTGTCACCAAGAAACTGGAATTCAATCAAGAACCTATGATCACCCAAGTCCTTAAACTTCACCCAACCCTCCAGTCTCCACACTTGAGACATGGTCACTTTCAAAACTTCACTGTTTATTCCCTTCTCAGTCAGCACCCCCTCAACAATGCAGAATTTCCCACGTAAAACACCCTCCTTAGCCCCTTCAAAAGGAACTTTTAAGACTTCACTTTCTTCCCTGGATAGATTTAGACTCTCCCATCTCTTAGCAAGTTCTTCTTCCTCCATCGTTACACAGCAATGATGGAGAACAAAAACAACAGAAAAAACCAAACCCTCGCCAAGAGAGACTTAGAATCCTGTGCAGGCAAGGAGACTAGAATCCTTACTCAGTCTTAGTCTCTAGAGAGAAAGAGAGAGAGAAGGACCGAAAGTGTTTCAGCTCAAGTAAGTACAACTCTGTTTTTTGTTGGCATGTCTTGGGTAGAATAAATGTTGGTATGTTTGTATATGTGATTGTTGGGTGAATGGTTGGCAAAATATATTTATTGAATAATTAGGTTGAGTGAAAAATAGTTGAAAATAATAATTTTATTTTTTAATAAAGTTATTAATTAATATATGAAGTGTATTTGTAAAATATTAAAAAATATCAAATATTATTAAAATAAATAATATTATATTATTATTTAGAGTATAAGATAGCTAGTCCAATGTAGACTAATCTAGCTAGAAGTCCATATTATAGCCAAAAGACCACATTGGAGTTCCATTTTAGACTTGGCAATGGCCTAGCCATTGCCAATGCTCTAACATGCCAACATGCATAATAGAAAATGTTTTGCCCTCTTTCTCCAAAAGTATCTTTAATATATTTTATTATTTTTTTAAAATATTCTGAAATGTTATAATTAGTAAATTAAATCCCACCAAAGGGACGAGAATTACATGTGGTATCTTGTGTGATAAATGGGTATACTCGTGTTTGGAAATTTTCAAATGTTATAATTCTTTGAAATTTTCTATTTTGCATGCTTTTATATTTTTCTACCTGCTTGTATTTTGAATGTTAGTTTTTGTTTCATTTATTGAGATTTTGCGAAATCTCACTGTAGTGTCCCAGCCTACAGTTCCGCTTCGCGGAATCGTAAATTTACAGAGGGTGGGTACGAGGATAGAGGGCTGGTTCTGTTTGAGGAGTGAAGATTAGGGTCTTTCCCCCCTCTATAACAAGTGTTATTAATTTGGATGACTGTAATATTTAAATGCCAGAGTTTGGAAAACTTGTGGCTTATAGATATTTGAATGGTGATGTAGCTTTAAGTTTTGGTACTATTAGATTTATGTCCTTTTATTTTTTTTATGTGAATTAATTGCACACTATAGTATTGCATTGCACACCTCTGATGTCACTATGTGCTGGGGGTGTGTGACCCTTGAGGCTGACATCCCGATGTCACGACTTCTGCCAAAATACAAGCAGGGTCCAAGGGCGCCACAAGTGGTATAAGAGGTTTTACGACTCTGGGTAAATCCATAAGTCGTTTAGGTGCAATACTAGAGTTAGGCTTCAATCTTAGTACGATAGGCTTGAAAATTTGTTCATTTAGACTTGAATATTTAGCATAGATGGCTTGAATTTTCACTATGATAGGCCTGAAACTAGTATTGAAGGCTTCAACTTTTATCAATTAGGCTTGGATTTGAGATATCAAATCTTAAAGGGAAACGACTTGGTCTAGGTAACCTCATCGGGGCAAAAATATAAGTCATGAACTAATGGATGTGACAGCTTCTAATCACCTAGGATATTTAAGGTTATAGATTCTGCAGAATTTATTAAATGAGTCGTTTGAAATCTGAGGCTATAGATTTTGCAGGCTTTAACATATGAGTTAATTCAAAATGAGGATTTTGATTTTGTAGGCTTTTAAGAAATAATTTGATAACATTTGAGATTTTAGAATTTGCAAACTTTAAGGGACGATTTTTTATTTATTTTTTAATTAGAGATAAGGTTATCGATGGTGCAAACTTTAAGAATGATTTTTGTCAATTTTAAGGATATAGGTCCAACAGGCTGATGGAAATGATATTGTTATGTAATGGTGTAGTATGTGATCAAGTTAGTTTGAGAGTAAGATTGGGTGGACCAGATTAGATCTAAGGCAAACTTTAGTTATGTTCTGGTGGACTCTAGTGGTGATTGATATAGAGTTTAGTTACTACCAAATTAAATGCTAGTCGAAGGAGATGAGCATTAACGTATATGTTGTTGGGTTGAATGTTATAGGTGCATGTATTTAGTTGATTGGCATGGTTTTGGACCTTTTGAGCTCGCCATTGCTTAATTTAGATGGGATGCATGGACCTTCGATTAAATAGATACATCCTAGATGAAGTTGGGGTGTGACTATCACCTTAGAATTGATCGTTAGTATATGTGCACCGATATGTGTAGGAGTTGATGAAATAAGTTAAATCTCCTCCTTCACAAATGATTTCAGTATCGTTACCCATGCAATTTGGAACTATTTTGGCTACTTAGTGTATTGACAAGAGTTTTGGAACTATTTTGACGAGTTGTTAGAACTTTTTTTTCTCTTTATTTTTAGTTAAAAAAAAAAAAAGAGGGTTTTCCATGGAAAGACCAGCCTTGAACCCAACTACTTCATTGTAACCTTTTTCCCCATTCTCATTGCGAACCATATTGTTTCTTAGTCACTAGGCGAAGCATATATTTGGTACCTCAATGTGACTTCACTATATCTGTCTTCGCTCACCAATAGGAAGCATATGAGTAAGTTCTGATTCTTAATACCTTGTTTTGTTTCAACAACTCCCTTCTAGCCCCTCAACCCCATTCACCTTATGGCTTGCTTGACTAATTACATAGGTTTCCGAATTCGTAGGTCACTCCAAGGAAAATTGGTGGAAAGGATGTCCTGAGTGAACTATTTTCGATCACCCATTTTAGCGTAAGTTTTAACCATTGATATGGAGATATTTGTATCTTCAGTTTGGAGTACTTAGGTTGATTAGTACTAGTTTGCTGTCAACTATCACTGATGTATCTTGTAAGGAGTATTGATGGGGACCAAGGATGTGAGATACAATTGAGTAATATGTGTGAGAGTTTATGGTTTTGGGAGACAAGTCTGTTTTCTATCAAACTATGGTAAGAGATAGTAGGTGGTGGCAAGGGTGATATATCTAGCAGGTCTTTTTTAGCTTTAGGCATTTTGGTGAAGTTGCCAAAGTATGCAATAGAAATGCGGCACCTAGTAATATGATGATTTGGGAGAAAAATTGATTGAGCTAAAATATTGCATATTTCATATATTTAGAACCAACATATTTTAATCATTTCATGACATTATTATTGGTTTTAGATGGAAAAATGGTTAATAAGCATAAATACGAGTTGTGATTTTTAATTAATTAATATCATGTTTATGCTTAATTTTATAACTATGATTCAATTGGACAATATTTTCTCACATATATAACATCTTTTTGATAATCTATTTTTCCTTTTAATTTATTTTTGAGTGTGTTATTTCTTCTCCTTATTTTCATTTTAAATAAAACTCATATGGATTCGGTTGGAACTTTTGACCAAAAGCACATGCTAATTGAGAGGAAATATAAAGAAACATGCGGAAGTCAACCCTCCTTTCTTTGCTTTGGATGCTCATGGGGTGAAGTGAGACTCACGCATATGCAGTAGGACTTTTCTTCTGAACAAGACAAAAGTAGTTGTTTCAGCTTTGACAAAAAGAGGATAGCAGAAGATAATACAGAGGGAGGGAAGGACGAGCTGGACTTGGGCAGCTGAAAAAGACACAAAACGGAGACGAGGCTAGACTTTGAATGTAGAAGAACTTTCGGCGTGAAGAATTTTATTTTCTTACTTTAGACCAGGAATATTTGGTGCTCATGGATGCACGCGGAACAAGAAATATTTTTTTTACAAGAACATGGGTCTCTTTACGATTTTAAAATCACATAGGCACGTTGAAGAGAGGGGCTCAGTTTTGAGAGGGAAAAAGAGGGCACCAAACGGACAAAGCGAAAGGACTGGTTCTTAGGGAGAGCTTTTCTAGCAGAAATGATTTGAGAGGGAAGGCACAGCTGGGAGTTGGGTGTTCAACAGGGAAGAGGTTTGCTTCTAGAGGCACGACTGCTGGGTTAACTTTTCGGAAAGGGAGTAGCCTTCCGTTTGGACATATACTGCAGTTTATTTTTTCATCTTGCAAGGCTGGACTTTCAGCTCTATTTTTAGAGCAAAGAAATAAAGCAGGATGGATAGCACATGAAACGGAAAGAGGAGAGAGACGAACGGGAGCATGACTTTGAGTGGAACACATGGGAGTTTTTCAGCAGCACATGAAACAGTGGGAGGACCTCTTGTTTTGACACTAGGCTGAGAGGACGAAAAAGAAAAGAACTGAGTTTGAGCTTCAGATTTGGGGTTACAGACTAGGAGAGTGAAATGTGAAGATGAGGAGGGTTGGTGTTTTTTGGTGGACTTGACCGAATGGAAAGAGCTGGGAGGTGCTGGTTTTGGGCAAAGAAACGTAAACAGAGAGAGAGAGAGAGAGAGAGAGAGAGAGAGAGAGAGAGAGAGAGAGAGAGAGAGAGAGAGAGAGAGAGAGAGAGAGAGAGAGAGAGAGAGAGAGAGAGAGAGAGAGAGAGAGAGAGAACAAGAAGAAGAAGGCACGAAAACAGCGCAGTAAGTTGTGTTTTGGACTGAGGGTAGTGGAAATTATTTTGAGGTTTTGGGCAAAGAAACGTAAACAGAGAGAGAGAGAGAGAGAGAGAGAGAGAGAGAGAGAGAGAGAGAGAGAGAGAGAGAGAGAGAGAGAGAGAGAGAGAGAGAACAAGAAGAAGAAGAAGAAGAAGAAGAAGAAGAAGAAGAAAAAGGCACGAAAACAATGCAGTAAGTTGGGTTTCAGACTGAGGGTAGTGGAAATTATTTTGAGAGAGAGAGCAAAAGAGTTTTCATGTTATTTTGGCTTCGGGTGAAAAAGGAAGAGACATAGCTCTCTCTCGCATAGAAGGGATGCACTACACTTCATTTGGGGAGTTATTTTTTAGCTCAATCTTCTCTCCACTTTTACTTTATTGTAGTTGGTTTCTTGTATTTTATTTTAGTATTATCATGGAAAATGTTTATTTAATTTCTATAGCACTTGTGACGAATATGATTGGCTAAATTCTCGTACTAAGGTTAG